>NC_061511.1:196440616-196454604 GCF_022539505.1 Lolium rigidum | reverse complement strand
GTCGCTCTTGCCTCCCTCTCCACTAACTCTTCATCACCAAGTGAATCCCCCAATGAGGTCATTCTTGTGGAGGAAGAAAGTTGCCTCATGGCTAAATCCTCCGAGGTATCATCTCCTAGCCCCTCTATGCCTAACATATCTAGTGATCTAGGGGTTGATGATGCTAGTCTAAAAGTGAAACAAGAAATGCTAGATTTTGATGATTTCATTCTCAACCTACAAGGTAACACTAAAAAGCATGTTTCAAACCTCATGATTCGTTTAGCTCAACAAAGTGATATGCTTGAGAAAAAGGGTCAAATAGAGAGAGAAGACTCTCTCGAAATCCATGCTCTTAAAAATGCTCTTGAGGAAAGTCAAGAAACTATAGCTTCTCTTGAGGAGAGGCTAGAAACTCTTGAAGAGCCTCAAGATAAAATTAACAAGCTCACTAAAGCTAGAGATCTTGCTAGGGCTAAGTCTAAAGTGCTTAAAAAGGATAAGGCCCAATTTGAGGTTTATCATGAGAAACTTGTGAAGGATCTAGATGAACTAGACAAAGCTCACAAAGCTTTGAAGAGTGAATTCACTCTCCTATCCAAATCCTATGAGCAACTTCAAATTAGGCTTGCTTCATATGATGTGCCTAGTTCCTCTACTCCTCTATGTGAACATGCAAATATTGTTGAGGAAAATGCTAGGTTGAAGGATGAACTTGCTAGGGCCTCCTCTCCCCAAAGTATGGAGCTTCATCGCCGCTGCAGTTTTTGCTTCAATCTATCATGTCTAGATTTGTACCGACTTATAGCATGTTTCTCGAGTATATTATTGTATCTTACATGACTTATGAGCATTACCTTTCCTTTGCTACCCGCCTTTGCTTCTCACAGGTGGTGCTTCTCGGGGTGGTCGGAGACGCTCAAGGCATGATCGATCTAGTGACGAGTATGCACCCAATGCACCTCGCAAGTCCGTCACTTCAAGGCGGAAGAACAAGGATGTGAGGGAGAACTACAAGGCAATGGACCCAGTCTCTTATTCCGCTATCCGCATGAAGAACTGGTATGAAGATGTCCCAAGGGATGAAGAGATAGAGGGCAGGAGATACTGGTGCATGGAGCAGGAGTTCATCTACAAGGACATCTATGAGCCCATGAGGAAAGTCCGTCCCATGCAAGTTATCGATGTGGACATTCTGGCAGAAAACAATCACTTTGAAGATGCAATCTGGGTAGCTGGAAGGATGGGCTTGCTTGATATCATGAAGATTCAATGTGACTATAGCCCGATTTGGTGAAGCAATTCTTTGCCACTTTGGCAATCAAGAAAGATGAGGAACGCACTATGGAATGGATGAGCTGGCTCCACTCACTGCAGGTGCCACTCTGCGCCAATTTGCTGGTTTTCTTGGAGTTCTCGTTGATGGGGGTCGTCGCCTTCATGGACCACAAGCGACGGATAAGAATGCTCTTGTGCATCTCTATACCTCAGCGGGAAAAGTTGGGCTTGCTAAGGGGCTGCTTCCCATATACAGTCAGTTGCTTCGGTTCTTTCGGGCAACCATTTGCCCAAGTGGTGGTAACAATGATGCTCTCCGGGGAGTCCTTGTGAACCTTATGCACCTCAGCTATAAGTGTGCTCGTGATGTGTACGAGGAACGGAACTACACTCTTGATGTCATGGACTTTATCTTCCATGAGATCCATGATGCCATGGTCTCCCGGACCACCATACCCTATGCTCCCTACATTCAGCTTCTCATCAACAACTCTGTGGCTGTGGTTGGTGAAGACTTGAGTGGGTATCCTTTGGTGAAGCACCATGTCAAGAAGGCCTACAGGCTTAAGCCAGTCTCTTCAGCTGTACCTGCTCCTGACACTTTCATGGGGGATGCTCGTTCTAGTGGTTTTGCTCCTGCTCGTCATCGTGATGTCCCGGCTATGAGGAAGCAAGTGACCCGGCTTAGTTGGTTTCAGCGTCACATCCTTTGCATGAACATTGAGATCCATAAGGAGAACTATGCAGCTAGCCGAGAGCGTTACGAGATTAAGCATACTCGGGCGGTTATTCTTCACAAGCTCGGTGGTGATCAAGGACCCCCGCCTCGGCCTCCGAGTTCACCGGGGTTACGGTGGATGGCACTGCGCACGGGTTCCATGGAGTGATCTTGATGATTGCCTTCAAAGGTCCAACACCTCTCGCCGCTCTCCGGATGCACCTGACACTGATGAGGAAGAAGAGGAAGAGGCTTACCAGTCCGATGATGATGATGCCTCCGAGTGATTCCCATGGGACGTGTAGCATCGCGCTTGTTCCCTTTTTGGCGTCTCGATGTCAAAGGGGGAGAAGTGTTCTATTAGGATTCTCGGGGATTTGCATGGTTTGGGCACAAGCATATGCGTTTATCATTCTTATATTGCTTGTGTTCCCTCTTCTTTGAACTATTTGGTTTGTTTGTGTGCCGTTCAAAACTATGTGCTATGTGGTGTGAGACATTGTCATGGTTTTCGGATTTCTATTTGTTGAGATCAAGGATATTACATTATGTGTGATGCTATATCTTCGTATTATATATCTACACATGGGTATGATTTCTTACATCCTATCTCAACTTCATTTTTTACGATGTCTATGTGTTAGAGCTCATGTTGGTTGCCTCTTGTGTTGAGGCACCTCCCTCCTATGTGTTGTGTATTTGTATTCAAATGCAAATTACTTATATGCACACATGTAGGGGGAGTGATTCTCTTGCAAATCCGTATATTGTCATCAAACACCAAAAAGGGGGAGATTGAAAGAACATCTCTCACATTATGTTTTGTATGTTTGATGTCAATATATGTGATACACTAATGTTTGGTTAAGTGGTACAGGGATTACATAGATATTTATTCATGTGTGTTGGATTTGATCGTCTGTCAAAGTTATCAGAAAAAGTTGGCCAGGCCGGATAATCCGGGCCGGATATTGTTGAAATATCCGGCCCCCCTGATTTTGGCTAAGTCTCCGAGGAAAAGCAGCGCAGTATAGGGGCCGGATTTTTGCCCGGATATTGTCCCGGTATTGTACCAGGGCCGGAATATCCGGGCCGGATATTTTGGAAATATCCGGCCCCCTCGATTTTGGCTAAGGACTGGAAGAAAAACAAGTCTGGCATGGGGCCGGACATTTGGCCGGATAATGTCACAGTTTTGTCTCGAAGGCCGGATTATCCGGGGGGGGCGGATTATCCGGCCCTTACTTAGGCCGGATTATCCGGCCCCCCGGAAGCTGCAACGGCTCATTTTGAGGGGAGGTATAAATACCCCCTTCTTCTACCTTGGTTGCTTGCTCAATCATTATACAAGAAATCTGCCAAGCCACCTCCATTAGAGCCACCTCAAGAAAGTCAAGATTTACAATATCTCCTTCCTCCCCCAACCAAAGCTCTTGATCTTTGGAGATTCGAAGGAGAAGACACCGATCTACATCCTCACCGAAGCGTTCTTCATTTCCCCCTCTCTTGTTTGAGGGATCTCATGCTAGTGTTCCTATTTGGTTCCCTAGTTGATTTGTTGTTGATGTGTTGTTGTTGATTGTTGTATTGTTACAGATTTGGGAGCCTCCAATTTGGTTGTGGATGTGTGCCCCAAGAACTTTGTAAAGGCCTGGTTTCCGCCTCGAGGAAATCCCTTAGTGGAAGTGGGCTAGGCCTTCGTGGTGTTGCTCACGGGAGATCCGAGTGAAGCCTTCGTGGCTGTTGGTTTGGCTTGCGTAGCAACCACACTCCTCCAAACGTAGACGTACCTTCTTGCAAAGGAAGGGAACTACGGGAATCATCTCCGTGTCATCGCGTGCTCCACTCTCGGTTACCTCTATCCCATTCTATCTCCTATTGCGTAGCTATACCTTGCTTAGTTGATATCCTTGTCATATAGGTAAATTCACTTAGTTGCATATCTAGAGAATTTACCTTTTGTGTCAAGCCTAAATTGAAAAAGAACTAAAAATTGGTTAGCACCTATTCACCCCCCCCCCCTGTAGGTGCGGCATACGATCCTTTCACCAATCCCATCTCGGGGGATTCTGGAGATCACCTCCGGCACCCTGCCGGAGAGGGGAATCATCTCCCGGAGGACTCTTCACCGCCATGGTCGCCTCCGGAGTGATGAGTGAGTAGTTCACCCCTGGACTATGGGTCCATAGCAGTAGCTAGATGGTCGTCTTCTCCTCATGTGCTTCATTGTTGGATCTTGTGAGCTGCCTAACATGATCAAGATCATCTATCTGTAATTCTATATGTTGTGTTTGTCGGGATCCGATGGATAGAGAATACTATGTTATTTTGATTATCAATCTGTTACCTATGTGTTGTTTATGATCTTGCATGCTCTCCGTTATTAGTAGAGGCTCGGCCAAGTTTTTGCTCTTAACTCCAAGAGGGAGTATTTATGCTCGATAGTGGGTTCATGCCTCCATTAAATGCGGGACGAGTGACGGAAAGTTCTAAGGTTGTGGATGTCTTGTTGCCACTAGGGATAAAACATCGATGCTATGTCCGAGGATGTAGTTATTGATTACATTACGCACCATACTTAATGCAATTGTCTATTGTTTTGCAACTTAATATCTGGAAGGGGTTCGGATGATAACCTCGAAGGTGGACTTTTTAGGCATAGATGCATGCTTGGATAGCGGTCTATGTACTTTGTCGTAATGCCCAATTAAATCTCACAATATTCATCATATCATGTATGTGCATTGTCATGCCCTCTCTATTTGTCAATTGCCCGACTGTAATTTGTTCACCCAACATTCTATTTATCTTATGGGAGAGACACCTCTAGTGAACTGTGGACCCCGGTCCATTCTTTTACATCGAATACAATCTACTGCAATACTTGTTTTACTATTCTCTGCAAACAATCATCATCCACACTATACATCTAATCCTTTGTTACAGCAAGCCGGTGAGATTGATAACCTCACTTTGTTTCGTTGGGGCAAAGTACTTTGGTTGTGTTGTGCGAGGTTCCACGTTGGCGCTGGAATCTCCGGTGTTGCGCCGCACTACATCCCGCCGCCATCAACCTTCAACGTGCTTCTTGACTCCTACTGGTTCGATAAACCTTGGTTTCTTACTGAGGGAAACTTGCTGCTGTACGCATCACACCTTCCACTTGGGGTTCTGTTATCACCAGAATTTGACCGGATCAGAGGTGGGCCGTGATTGGAGATGGGCTTGAAGAATATACATAGAAGAAGTACATGAATCGGCCTTCCATACCAAGTTTGGGGCTAGTTTGCCCGTGTATCTGTAACATAGTAGGATACGTGTCGTTTAGAAGTTAGAGTTTAACCCGTGCACGGTTACGTGCACGCCTGAATTAGAAAGTCCCCTGGACTATAAATATGTATCTAGGGTTTATGAAATAAACAACAACCAACGTTCACCACAAACCAATCTCGGCGCATCGCCAACTCCCCGTCTCGAGGGTTTCTTCCGGGTAAGCACCATGCTGCCTAGATCGCATCTTGCGATCTAGGCAGCACACGTTTATTCGTCGTCCATGCGTTGCTCGTACTGAAGCCTTTTTGATGGCGAGCAACGTAGTTATCATAGGTGTTTTAGGGTTAGCATTGTTCTTCGTATCATATGCTATCGTCGTGCGACCCTTAGACATCTAGCCGCCCTTACACCTATCTTGGGTGTAAGGGCGGCACCCCGCTTGATCATTATCTAATAGATCCGATCCGTTATGATTGCTCCTTGTTCTTCAAGGATTAGTTTAATATCTGCATTGTTAGGCCTTACAAACGGGTCGAAGGATCCAGTGGCGCGTAGGGTGTAGTTTTCTAGCCCTAGACAGGATGTTCCGAGGATCAACCTCGTGTTGGTTTTTAGGCCTTGTCTAGGGTCGGTTTACGATCATCGTGCGTGGCCGCGAGGCTCGATCACGAGTAGGATGTTCCGATTATGCGGTGAAAACCCTAAATCGTAGTAGGTCGTTTTAGCTTTATCTTGATCAAGCAGGACCACCATCTGATCGTACACCTCGTACGCATCATGGGTGGATCGGCTCTTTGAGCCGATTCACGGAGACAACCCGAGAGCCGATCGAGGCTCGTATTTAACGTTTACGTGTATGCCATGCAGGAAACTAAGCGAGGCATTCTCCAACACCTTCACGACCGGGTATAGGTCAGGTGGCACGCCCTTGCATCGGCATCGGACGTGCGTGCCGAAGGCTTTGCGGGCCGTCGCTCGGAGGGACCAGGGCCAGCCGCAGTCCTGGGAGATTCCCGGCTCTACGGTGTTGCCCGTCGCTGCCCGCCGGTGGGTTTCTGACCGCAACACATTCTGGCACGCCCGGTGGGACCATCTTCGACATCAACCGCATCGCCATCTACATCTGAGATGGCGGAAGGCACTCCGGTCAAGTACGAGGATCTGACTGAGGAGCTCAAGAAGAAGCATGACGAGATCAAAGCGAGTCCTCGAAGCCGACCTCATCGGCTCTTTTCACGAACCCGCTCACATGGCATCGGGTGGAAGGGGTTCTCACCTGAAGGCGCGCTCGATGGAGTGGACCTGTCCTCCACGTCGAGAAGAACGCACCGGGTCGGCTGCGTCGGGAGATCAACTTCATGGTGGCTCATTCGCTGCACCGCCATTCCGAGAGCCTGGTGAACACTTTGGAGCGTGTCGCTCGCGCGTGATCCGGGAAATCATGAGCCATCGGTATTCTCCGTCGGGACCAGCTGCTGGGGACTTACCAAGGAGAGATGCCACTCCAGTCCCGTCCACCACTGCCGTTCACGTTGGCAGCACCAGAAGTGCCGAGTTCATCGGCATACGTCGTCTACAAGATTGGTGGTGACCCTAGTGATTACCAATTCTTACACGAGGCGCCCAAGGAGATCCCCCACGGATACACGTGCGCATACGTGCCGGAGCTGCGATGGCTCGGGCACTCTCGAACCAGGCTGCAACAGCGAGGCACTACGGAACAGCCGGGAGGAACGTCGGGAACAGATCTTGAGAAGCAGACGTGGCTGGCTAAGTACGCCACACCGACAAACCTCCAGAGCTCAGCTCCTGCGGTTGGCTCAGAGCTGGAAAAGCAAGCATGGCTGGCTAAGTATGCCACCCCGGCGAATCTTCAGAGTTCGACGCCTGCAGCCATCACCGCGGATCAGATTTGTACGATTCTGAAAGACCAGTTCGGCATGATGCCGAAAAGGAGGACAATCAGCTATTCCAAGCCGTACCCCAACGAGTACGAATTGATCCCGCTACCACCCAAATATCGGCTCCCTGACTTCACAAAGTTTAGTGGATCAGATGGTTCCAACTCCATCGAGCATGTGAGCCGATATTTGGCACAGCCAGGCACGATCTCAGCATCGGACGAGCTGCGTGTGAGGTTCTTCGCACGGTCCCTCACGGGATCGGCTTTCGGGTGGTACACATCGCTGCCACCAAACTCAATCCGGACTTGGAAGCGGTTGGAAGAACAGTTCCACGTGCGGTATCACTCGAGGCTTCCGAGGCTGGTATTGCCGATCTAGCACAAGTACGACGAAGCGCGGGGAAACGGTGGCGAGAATACGTCCGGCGCTTCGGGACCGTTAGGAACCGATGATATTCGGTTCATGTAAGTGAAAAAGAAGCGATCGAGTTGGCGGTGGTGGGTCTCTCATCATCGATCAAGGACGTGGCCTCCCAAGCGAGACTACCCTTCACACGGCGCACATGGTGCGAAGGCTGTCGGCATATGAACGAGCGCCACCCGGATGTTTACCGGGATAAATTCAAGCGTGCGGTGGTCCTGGTTGAGGCGGATGAAGATGAAGGTGCTGCCGGGAGATCAAGAGGTAGCAGTGGCTGAATGGACTCGGGGGGGCAAGCCCCGTGTCCTGTAAGTGGGTTAAGCCACAAGGTCCTCCAAAAGGGTTTGACTTCGACGTGACCAAAGCTGAGCAGATTTTCGACCTCTTACTCAAGGAGAAGCAGCTAAAGTTACCGAAGGCCACAAGATCCCCACGGTGCAAGAGCTGAACGGAAAGCCATACGCAAATGGAATAACACGTTCACCCACGCCACCAACGATTGCAGGGTGTGGCGTCAACAGGTCCAAATGGCGATAGAGCAAGGGCGGCTAATTTTCAGCCAGTACGCCATGAAGGTCGACACACACCCCTTCCCCGCCGTTAACATGGTGGAGTATGCTTACCATGGAGGGTGCCAGCCAGATTTCTCTTGCGATATCAACATGGTAGGACCTGGGCACCACTCTGGTAAGGACGGAGATGAGGGCAGCTGCTCCCATAGCAAGGACACAGAGGAAGCCGCTCCACGCGATCGGCTCCGTCACGATGGCAAGCGCTACATCACGAGAGGAGAAGTGAGGAACGTAAGATATCAGCGACCTCTCTCTGATCACCTCCTCAACAAGTATGTGGGTCAATACGACCAACGCCGGCGATACAACGACGATGATGAAAAAGATCGTCTGGCTAGGGACGACGGGAGACGTCGTCGGCATGATCGCGACGAGGAGCGATATGAGCGCCACGCCAAGGAAAAGTCGAGGGAGCGAGACGACGTGGATAGGCACTGGGACTGCCCCTTCTTCAGACACTGTTGGGATTCAGGAATGAGCCGATTGCCTACAATCGGCAAGCCGCCCGAATGTAAACAAAGAAGAAGGATGCGGCTAACGTGTCCGTGTTCAAACGTCTAGGGCCTCTCCCGCCTCGGAACAAGCATGCTGAGTCCGCTCGGGTGGAAGATCTCCAGGAACTAGAGGACGATGATGAAGAAGAAGTCAAGTATCATCGGCCAAGGTGGTGCCCTGATGGGCTCAGCCGTTCCCAAAAGCGAAGGGTGATACGTCTCCGACGTATCGATAATTTCTTATGTTCCATGCCATATTATTGATGATACCTACATGTTTTATGCACACTTTATGTCATATTCGTGCATTTTCTGGAACTAACCTATTAACAAGATGCCGAAGAGCCAGTTCATGTTTTCTGCTGTTTTTGGTTCCAGAAATCCTAGTAACGAAATATTCTCGGAATTGGACGAAATCAAGACCCAGGGTCCTATTTTTCCCGGAGCCTTCCAGAACACTCGAGAGCCGCCGGAGGGAAGCCACGGGGGCCCCACACCACACCCGGCGCGGCCGGAGGGGAGCCGCGCCGCCCTATGGTGTGGGCCCCCGGGCCCCTCCGAGGCTGCCCTTCCGCCTATTTAAAGCCTCCGTCGCGAAAACCACGATGCGAAAAACCACGATACGGAAAACCTTCCGGAGCCGCCGCCATCGCGAAGCCAAGATGCGGGGGACAGGAGTCTCTGTTGGCACCTGCCGGAGCAGGGAAGTGCCCCGGAAGGCTTCTCCATCGACACCGCTGCCATCTCCACCGCCATCTTCATCACCGCTGCTGCTCCCATGAGGAGGGAGTAGTTCTCCATCGAGGCTCGGGGCTGTACCGGTAGCTATGTGGTTCATCTCTCTCCTATGTACTTCAATACAATAATCTCATGAGCTGCCTTACATGATTGAGATTCATATGATGATGCTTGTAATCTAGATGTCACTATGCTAGTCAAGTGAGTTTTACTTATGTGATCTCCGGAGACTCCTTGTCCCACGTGTGTAAAGGTGACAGATGTGTGCACCGTGTGGGTCTCTTAGGCTATATTTCACAGAATACTTACTCACTTGTTATGAATGGCATAGTGAAGTGCTTATTTATATCTCTTTATGATTGCAATGTATTTTGTATCACAATTTATCTATGTGCTACTCTAGCAATGTTATTAAAGTAGTTTTATTCCTCCTGCACGGTGTAATGGTGACAGTGTGTGCATCCGTGTTAGTACTTGGCGTATGCTATGATTATGATCTCTTGTAGATTATGAAGTTAACTATTGATATGATAGTATTGATGTGTATTATTCCTCCTACATAGCATGAAGGTGACAGTGTGCATGCTATGTTAGTACTTGGTTTAGTCGAATTGATCTTTCATGCACTCTAAGGTTATTTAAATATGAACATTGAATTGTGGAGCTTGTTAACTCCGGCATTGAGGGTTCGTGTAATCCTACGCAATGTGTTCATCATCCAACAAGAGTGTAGAGTATGCATTTATCTATTCTGTTATGTGATCAATGTTGAGAGTGTCCACTAGTGAAAGTCTAATCCCTAGGCCTTGTTCCTAAATATCGCTATCGCTGCTTGTTTACTTGTTTTACTTGCGTTACTATCTGCTGCGTTACTACTTGCTTGTTTCTTGTCCTGGGCAAAGCACTTTTACAGTGCCGTTGCTACTTGCTCATATATATGCATACCACCTGTATTTCACTATCTCTTCGCCGAACTAGTACACCTATTAGGTGTGTTGGGGACACAAGAGACTTCTTGCTTTGTGGTTGCGGGGTTGCATGAGAGGGATATCTTTGACCTCTTCCTCCACGAGATCGATAAACCTTGGGTAATCCACTTAAGGGAAACTTGCTGTCTGTTCTACAAACCTCTTGCTCTTGGAGGCCCAACACTGTCTACAAGAATAGAAGCTCCCGTAGACATCAAGCACTTTTACAGGCGCCGTTGCTGGGGAGGAAAGGTAAAAAGGCACTCATACTCCGGTTCCGGGTAACGGTACTTTTACGGCGCCATTGTGTTTGTGCTCGAAGCTATTTCCTTTAGATCCTGCAATTGCATCTTTTTGTTTCTTGTTTACACTAGTTTGGCATAATGGACAACAATGAGCTTCTTATTCTATTTCCTGATTTAAAATATGGATTGTTTGATGCAAAAATTAAAAAACCTATGAAATCTTATTTGCATGCTGGTAGTAATATTAGTATGAACGCTTTGAACACCATTGTTGATAATAATGTAGAAAGTTCCAAGCTTGGGGAAGCTGGTTTTCATGATCTTTTTAGTCCCCCAAGCATTGAGGAGAAATTTTTTTTGATGATACTTTGCCTCCTATTTATGATGATTATAATAGTGGTCTTTTGGTACAACCTACTATGGAGAGTGAATTTTGTTGTGATTATACTATGCTTCCTACACTTGATGAGAATAATAATGATAGCTACTTTGTTGAATTTGCTCCCACTACAACTAATAAAATTGATTATGCTTACGTGGAGAGTAATAATTTTATGCATGAGACTCATGATAAGAATGCTTTATGTGATAGTTACATTGTTGAGTTTGCTCATGATGCTACTGAAAATTATTATGAGAGAGGAAAATATGGTTGTAGAAATTTTCATGTTACTAAAACACCTCTCTATGTGCTGAAATTTTTGAAGCTATACTTGTTTTATCTTCCTATGCTTGTTACTTTGCTCTTCATGAACTTGTTTATTTACAAGATTCCTATGCATAGGAAGCATGTTAGACTTAAATATGTTTTGAATTTGCCTCTTGATGCTCTCTTTTGCTTCACATACTATCTTTTGCGAGTGCATCATTAAAACTGCTAAGCCCATCTTAATGGCTATAAAGAAAGAACTTCTTGGGAGAAAACCCATGTGTTATTTTGCTACAGTACTTTGTTTTATATTTGTGTCTTGGAAGTTGTTTACTACTGTAGCAACCTCTCCTTATCTTAGTTTTGAGTTTTGTTGTGCCAAGTAAAGTCTTTGATAGTAAATTGAGTACTAGATTTGGATTACTGCGCAGTTCCAGATTTCTTTGCTGTCACGAATCTGGGTCTACCTCGCTGTAGGTAGCTCAGAAAATTAAGCCAATTTACGTGCATGATCCTCAGATATGTACGCAACTTTCATTCAATTTGGGCATTTTCATTTGAGCAAGTCTGGTGGCCTAATAAAATCCATCTTTACGGACTGTTCTGTTTTGACAGATTCTGCCTTTTATTTCGCATTGCCTCTTTTGCTATGTTGGATGAATTTCTTTGATCCATTAATGTCCAGTAGCTTTATGCAATGTCCAGAAGTGTTAATAATGATTGTGTCACCTCTGAACATGTTAATTTTTATTATGCACTAACCCTCTAATGAGTTGTTTCGAGTTTGGTGTGGAGGAAGTTTTCAAGGATCAAGAGAGGAGTATGATGCAATATGATCAAGGAGAGTGAAAGCTCTAAGCTTGGGGATGCCCCGGTGGTTCACCCCTGCATATTATAAGAAGACTCAAGCGTCTAAGCTTGGGGATGCCCAAGGCATCCCCTTCTTCATCGACAACATTATCAGGTTCCTCCCCTGAAACTATATTTTTATTCCGTCACATCTTATGCACTTTGCTTGGAGCGTCTGTTTGTTTTTGTTTTTTGTTTTGTTTGAATAAAATGGATCCTAGCATTCACTTTATGGGAGAGGGACACGCTCCGCTGTAGCATATGGACAAGTATGTCCTTAGGCTCTACTCATAGTATTCATGGCGAAGTTTCATCTTCGTTAAATTGTTATATGGTTGGAATTGGAAAATGCTACATGTAGTAACTCTAAAATGTCTTGGATAATTTGATACTTGGCAATTGTTGTGCTCATGTTTAAGCTCTTGCATCATATACTTTGCACCCATTAATGAAGAAATACTTAGAGCTTGCTAATTTGGTTTGCATATTTGGTTTCTCTAGAGTCTAGATAACGTCTAGTATTGAGTTTTGAACAACAAGGAAGACGGTGTAGAGTCCTATAATGTTTACAATATGTCTTTTATGTGAGTTTTGCTGCACCGTTCATCCTTGTGTTTGTTTCAAATAACCTTGCTAGCCTAAACCTTGTATCGAGAGGGAATACTTCTCATGCATCCAAAATCCTTGAGCCAACCACTATGCCATTTGTGTCCACCATACCTACCTACTACATGGTATTTATCCGCCATTCCAAAGTAAATTGCTTGAGTGCTACCTTTAAAATTCCATCATTCACCTTTGCAATATATAGCTCATGGGACAAATAGCTTAAAAACTATTGTGGTATTGAATATGTACTTATGCACTTTATCTCTTATTAAGTTGCTTGTTGTGCGATAACCATGTTTTTATGGGGACGCCATCAACTATTCTTTGTTGAATATCATGTGCGTTGCTATGCATGTCCGTCTTGTCTGAAGTAAGAGAGATCTACCACCTTAATGGTTGGAGCATGCATATTGTTAGAGAAGAACATTGGGCCGCTAACTAAAGCCATGGATCATGGTGGAAGTTTCAGTTTGGACATATATCCTCAATCTCATATGAGAATAATAATTGTTGCCACATGCTTATGCATTAAAGAGGAGTCCATTATCTCGTTGTCCATGTTGTCCCGGTATGGATGTCTAAGTTGAGAATAATCAAAAGCGAGAAATCCAAAATGCGAGCTTTCTCCTTAGACCTTTGTACGAGGCGGCATGGAGGTACCCCATTGTGACACTTGGTTAAAACATGTGCATTGCAAAGATCTGGTAGTCCAAGCTAATTAGGACAAGGTGCGGGCACTATTAGTATACTATGCATGAGACTTGCAACTTGTAAGATATAATTTTCATAACTCATATGCTTTATTACTACCGTTGACAAAATTGTTTCATGTTTTCAAAATAAAAGCTCTAGCACAAATATAGCAATCGATGCTTTCCTCTTTGAAGGACCATTCTTTTTACTTTTATGTTGAGTCAGTTCACCTATCTCTCTCCACCTCAAGAAGCAAACACTTGTGTGAACTGAGCATTGATTCCTACATACTTGCATATTGTACTTGTTATATTACTCTATGTTGACAATTATCCATGAGATATACATGTTACAAGTTGAAAGCAACCGCTGAAACTTAATCTTCCTTTGTGTTGCTTCAATACCTTTACTTTGATTTATTGCTTTATGAGTTAACTCTTATGCAAGACTTATTAATACTTGTCTTGAAGTACTATTCATGAAAAGTCTTCGCTTTATGATTCACTTGTTTACTCATGACATTACCATTGTTTTGATTGCTGCATTCATTACATATGTTTACAAATAGTATGATCAAGGTTATGATGGTATGTCACTTC
>NC_061511.1:196401486-196440516 GCF_022539505.1 Lolium rigidum | reverse complement strand
TAAAGGTGTATATGATGCTCCCCATAGGGGGCCTCACAGCGATTTGAGCCTCGTAGCCGTTGGATCTTGTTTGGTGGTGGATCTCGTCCGTCCATTTTTTGACTTGTGGAGTAGTCCAGGACGAGGCCCTCGCGCGAACCCGTTTTTTATCCATGGGTCATGTGAAGCCCGCCCGGCCCGGCGTTGACGCGTCGTCCTCTCCTCGCGCCCCTCGCTCGCTAAATCCCGCCGCCACCCGAGCTCCGCCTCCTTCTCTGCCCCATCGCCGCCGCACCCCGCCTCCTCCTCTGCCCCAGCGCCATCGCGGGCTCGCGCGGCTCCCGGGCCGCCAGGCCGTCGCGGATCTCGCCAAGATCGCCTCCTCTCTACCGCCCCGGAAGAAGACCGGAGTGGGACGGAGGCCGCCGGGGTTACGGAGGACGTGGTCGTCTTCGCGCGGGACGCCGCCATGCGTCCCGAGCTCTGGCTCGACTTCCCCTTTCTCCCCGACGACGCGGACTCGGACGGTTCGTGCGTTCACTTGCCTCCCTTCATCTTCGTCAACACCTTTTGAATCTTAATTGATTTTTGATTCTCCGTGTTGGCGTTCGGCTGCAGATTTTGACATGACCGATGCGCAGCAAGACCACACCCTGGCCGTCGAGAGCGTGGCGCCGGAGCTGGCGGATCTGAGAATCGAGCTCTGCCCCGGCCACATCAGCGAGGGCTGCTTCTGGAAGATATACTTTGTGCTGCTGCATCCTAAGCTCACAAAGGAGGCGGCCGACCTTCTTTCTACTCCACAGGTCATTTCCGTTGATATAATGCTTCAATTGGGGTGGCAATGGCGTATGATTTTTATTCTCCAACACACATCTAAATGCGCAGCATTTTGTATTAGAAGGAGCAGGTCACACAGGAAAAACAACCAAAAGAAAATGTTCACTAGATTGTAGTTGCATTTGTGTTGGCGATTTGCACCCTTTATTTCCTTAGATGTTCTTTTTAGAAGTTGACTGTTAGTCAATCTCACACTGCTCCCATATCAAATGTCGAGTCTGTTACTACACAGCTTTCAGCAAGCTGTAAAATGTCATTTTCTAATCGCTCAAACTCTACTCATGTGCTTGCGATGGAACTTCTCCTCTTTTTAGAGCTACACTTATTAACGTACCAAAGCTTACTGGTCAATGCTTCAACAAATGCATGCTCCTGCATTCCTTCTTCTTCTGAATCCTGTTAAAACTAAAACTAATGCATTATTTTTCTGCTATTGCAATGTTATAGAAAATTAATTATGTACCTCTGATCTCACTAAATTCTTTGATAATATTGTAGTGTTTTCTCCATAACTCAAATGCCTCCACTCAGACTTTGTTTCAGTATGATATCAAGAATATTTACTGGGGAAATGTTCTTTAAGACTGTTTGGAGTTGGGGCACAATCAATAACGCATATTAGTTTTATTTACTTTACATGTTCCATTCAGTCTTTATCCTTAGATTGTTTTAATAATCAACTGATTTTCTCTATTCAAATATTCAGTAGACTTAGTTTATAATTCCCAGATATCGATTTTCATGGAACTTCTACATTCCCTCAAAATAGGCTTGTAGTTTGAAGCTTAATTTAGCTAGAGTGATGAATTGCAATAGTATTTGCCACTTTATTGTAACATGTTTATTGAGTGCCTAGCATAAATTGTAGGTATTTTTACAATGGTCCATTTCTCTGTTCCATGTAAAATGGGGAGATGCATTCTGAGTTTTATCTGCTCTCTACTTGTTTTGCTCATTAAATGGTACGGGGTACTTTTTATTGCAACCTTTTATTTTTCTTCTTTGCGATATTTTCAATGGCTTCGCAGTATTGGACTAATATAAACTATAAAGTGAATCAAGAGAAATGTTGGACACCGAAGGCACACGACTAGCCATCAAGTGCCACTTTTTGGTTCAAAGGAATTTCATAGGATTATTTGGAGGATTTCAATCCTTAGGAATTTTTCCTACGTAGGTAGTTTGAGTCGCAGGATTTTAACCCCTAAGGATCCTTTGCAATCTATTTTGGAGGAAAATTTCCAGCCACTCAAACCTTTTAGCACAATTCCTATGTTTTTATGTGGCTTCAAACATTCTTTGATCCAAATTCATGTAGTTTCTTAAAAGGATTCAAGAGGACATGCCACTCCAATCCCGTGTTTTCCTATTACTGCGCTTTGAGAATCCTGCGAATCAAAGTGGCCTAATATTGTGTCACTAGGAGCC
The DNA here is from genome assembly GCF_022539505.1 of Lolium rigidum. Classification (NCBI taxonomy): domain Eukaryota; kingdom Viridiplantae; phylum Streptophyta; class Magnoliopsida; order Poales; family Poaceae; genus Lolium; species Lolium rigidum. The sequence goes on along the minus strand of NC_061511.1, from coordinate 196,438,269 downwards.
TGCTTGGTTTTCTGCCAATGTGGCAAGCCAAATTTGGCTAATTGCTTGGTTTTGCTCGGAAATTTGCTAGTGCACATGTCTCTCACATTGACCGTCCCTGATTTGGCATCCTCTTGTATAAAGTTGGTAGCAAACTAAATAAGATCTATAAGTGTTGGAACATTATGTTTTCATAACGAGACCGAGTACTTGTCTAAGGCATAATTGTAGTTTAGGGTATTTTAGCGCACATAACTGATGGCCACCGCTTAACTTGCTCATGATGTGTACCTCTTAAATTAAATGAAAATCTCTTCGCCTTTTCTCGAGAAAAAAAACTTGTTCATGATGGCACGAGTAGATAATTTATATGACTACATTGTTTGGTGCCAAACTTCTAATATCCCATTTTCTTGACTTGGCACAGGTTTTAGAAGCTAGAGAGCAGTTGTCACAAAATTTCCAATATCGGACAAAGCTTGAGAGCAATGAAGACACAGTAGCTCCGACTATCGGCAATGCGGATGGTACCGTTGCTACGCCTGTAGAGGTGGTCCCCTCATTAAAAGATCAAGATGCCTCTGCGAGGGCCACATCTTTTGGCAACGTAGATTACGGTATTCTTGAAACAATCCATCTCGACGAGGCACCATCAAAAGATATAATCGGTGATGCTTGGGGCTGTTTCTTCGGATAACATCGGCAGCAGTGTGTGTGTACAACTTGTGCCCATATTAAGAGATGCCACCGAGTTATCACAATCCGAGATAGAAGAAAGCATTCGTGCTTTATCTAAAGAAGATGCGACGAGTTCGCACAATCTAGGATTGAAGAAAGCACACCGACTTCACCGCAGAAGATGCTGAAGCGGATGAGGAGAGCTGTGACATTAGTAGACAGTTTTCCATCTAAAGAAGATCAACGGAAACAGCCGGTGAGTGACCTCGGGAGGGGTCAAGAGTTATCATTCGGAAGGCTGATAAGGATGACACCGATGATGATGGGGATGAATGGTTGGAGGAGGACACGGGTGGTTCGGGAAGCATACCCATTCAAATAGCGGACGACGATGAGGACGTATCTTTCGGTGATCCGGAGGAAGATGACGATGCGGCATGACAACAATGGTAAACCTTGGCTTCGTGCATCTGGTTCAATCCCACATGTATACACATGAGCTTGGGCCATGTCTACCGTATGGCCTCATGGTTCTGCTCGTCATCAGCTGCTGCTGCTGCAGAATTGCTCCCCTTGTGCTGTCTCTTTGGGTGGTAGATGCCAAAAATCGCCAACCCTGTTACTTAGTATATAGTCGATAAAAGCCGTTGTATAGTTTCCATAAGTTGCAGTATAGTCGTGAGTCGCCGTGATTTTGGAAAAAAACGACCGGGCGACTATGCAACGACTCAAAGAGGAGTGATATTTAGTGCCTGCAGATGCTACCTTCAACTTTCCAGTGTCTAAATGGCCATCGGCAGTCCAAGGAAATGTGAATAAAGATTTGTTTACTGTACATTATGTTACTGCTACGTTATGTATGCGTAGTAGCAGATGGTACTGTATTGTGTTGTAGCTTTTTCTGCCCAATGTACTGCTTTGTCTAGAACTCTAGATACAGACAGTGCATTGAAGACTATTCATTCTTTCTGTGCATTTACTCTTTTGATTTGATTTTATTTGTATAAGCAGAGAGAACAAAGCTTAGTGTATTAGGCAACCAGAAATTAGAATTGAGGGCACTGCGAGTTATTTCTTAGACCAACCGTCTCTTTTCCACCTGGGACTTTTCTTGAGACCAACCGTCTCCTTTCCCTCTGAAGTGTTGGTTCTTGGTTAGCCGTTCGAGTTTATGCTCTAAGTTGTTTTTGTAGCTATGAAGACCATCTTTATTTTTATCTCTTTTTGTGCTTCCTCCTGCTGGTGGTAAGATATGATTTCTTACACTATGCAGCGGCAAGATATGCCCTATGCATGCTTAATTTCTACCTTTCCTTTTCGGTTACACTTCATCTAGGCGCGCACAGAGAACACAGAACTCAGTGCACTTAAAAAAATTGAAGACAGAGCTGAAAGCGCCACGATTTTCTCCCTCTAATTAGCAGAGAGAAAATTATAGTATGCTCGGCCAATCTGATAACTCATACAAAGAAATTGCTTTCAGTAACCCAAAATAGAGAAAGAATCATACCGATCAGTTCCGTGCCTTCTTTTCCCCTGGGGGTTGATCCATAAAATTGATGCCAACCGAGCGCCGCATCTCGATCCGGCGTCCTCGTCCAGCTTCAGTGTTGCTGGTCCGGTACCTCTCCACCGGTCTTTGCCGCATCGTTGCTCTTCAAAGCCGGGACACAGTAATATCGCGCCCCCGCAGCTTAGCGAAGGTCCAGGAACCTAGGTAGCTGCGCCGACGAGTCAGGCACAACACCATCCGCAGCAGCTCCCCTCCGCTCGGACCGCGGCAGCTCCACTCTGTTCTCCTTCATTGATTTTCTTGGGTTGCCTTTCTTTTTTCCATCCGCTCCTTCAGAGCATCCACTTCGCTTTGCTCTACCTTGTCGATACCACCGAGGTCATGCTGCATATTGTTAGAAGATTCCAGTGCCTGCTTTTTTGAGAATAACAACGAAGGGAGTACTAGCCAAAGTTGTCCTTTTAAAATACAAACCAGAACGTGAGGACGTGAGTATCAGACCTACTCCGTGGCGAAGTAAAGGTTTGTGCTGTTGGATAAAGTTTAGTCATCACTTTATTCGTGTACTTCTACGGAAAAAAATCTCTGTTCATAAAATACGCCGCAAATTTATTTAAATTTATATATCTAAACAATGTTTAGTGTATTAATATATCTAAATTTGAGACAAACTTTCGACATTCTTTTATGGACGGAGGGAGTACATCATGATACTTTATGCCACAGCTAGGCCACAGTGTTGAGATTCTAACATAACCCCTAAACTCATTTCGTACATCCTTCTTTCGATATAACACTAAGAGACAACGCATTGTGGTAGCCGACTCTTGTAATATACAACTTCCTATAGGGTATTGTTCTAAGAAACGCTGCATTGATAAAGATCTTATTGACCCTCGATTCCAAAAAAAAATCCTTTTTGAAATTACATTTATCTGCACACTAAAATATGTATAGATGCATATAAATTCAGATAAAGCTAAGACATAGACAGAGGTAGTAAAATAATAGAGAGAGTCTATGAATAAGAAAAGAATGTCAATTTACTATATATACTACACTTCTCAAGCACACTCCCAAGATAGTTAGCGGTCCGCATCGTCGGCGTGGGAAGGAGATACGACCATGGCGCGAAGGGGCAAATCGATGCGGGAATCGGTCGTCGGAGCTCCTCCCTCCATGTCCAAAATTCTCGCTCCGCTGATCCATTGTACCACAGGAGACCGGTGGCATAAAGAGGACTACCTAGGAAAGCGACAAACTGATGCAAAACACATGATATGTTTGTGTTCTTTTGCTCCTCTTCGTCAAACGGATAATTATTCACCCATCATTTAATGCTTGCTTGACATCGATATTTACAAATGTATACAAAATAAACATTGGCACAAATTTGGATGTATCAAGAGATACATCAAAATTGTGACAAAGATGAGACATCCTTTTATAGACGAGAGGGAGTATCTATGTACAAGCCGATCATCACAAATTTACCGGCAAAGACTTTGATCGCTGGTGTCATAACCATCCGAATCAAAGAGAACAAACAACCTAGGCTAGAGAATAAAAGGAGGGCACCTTCTGAATTGAGTTTTGCGTGTGGAGAACAGATTACTACCAACTATGCTTTGTGATAGTTTGAACATATATCGTAGTGAAGAAACTTGAAGGTTCTCATGTATCCTTGTGTATGTAAGAGGAACCTTATATGAAAGAGCAGTTTGTTTTGCTCTAAACCTGAACTGTTTGTCGAGTGTGCGTGCTAATGCTCATTACCTTTTCAATTTAGCCATTTTATCGATTGTTCTACGCTATCTATTAGTTACGTCGTTCTACAAAATACTTATCGGTGCGAAACCTGGGGGACACGTTCTACGCCATGTTTAAGATTCACGATCACCGTAGTGTAGTAAACGATCTTCATTTCCGTTCGGTTTGTAAAACCTAATAATCACACGATAAAAAAAGTCACGTAATTTATCATCGTTAAATAAAATGTGTATCGGCATGAATGCCACGGGGTCGTGCGCCAAGGCGCACATCTAAATCTAGTGTGTAGTAATTGCTTGGCTCTTTGCCCTAGCATGGAAGGGCTACTCCCTCGGTTGGGGTATCCAAGTCCCCTCCTCTTTTTCAGATATTTGAGTAATAATGCGAGGACAGACTATTAATGCCAATAAAATCAATCGCCATGTTCATGTAATTTATCTCTAGCTAGCTACGGAAAGTGCGAATGCATGAATGTAGTGGGAAAGAGAAAAAGAATTGGAAGTCATTAATTGTGGGCAGGCAAAGCGTCTAGGAGGGAGATTTAACAATCACCGGACTAAGATGAAGTCATCCCGGTTATCAAGGCCGGTGCTTTCGTTTTACTTGGTAATCTGCGTGATTTATGTACCGTAAATAACTGCACTGTCTCTTAAAATTGGGAAACGCTACCGTGATATGTGAGTCAACAAATTTAATACTAGGCTGATTGGCCAGCTTTGTGAGTCAAGAAATCCTATTTTTAGGGAGTAATGCATCCATCCCTGTAAATGCTGATTGGGCAGTAAAAAGGGGAGGTAATTAAGGAGGGAAGACAGAAGGAACGCACAAGCCATGACCTCATTTTCTCTCAAAAAAAAAAAAAAAAAGCCATGACCTCATTCGTGGTCATGGGAGGCAAACAATCTCTCACTCAATCCGCCGCCGCCGCCGCCGCCTCGTAGTTCACCGGCCGGTCACCCCACCACACCCACGCGATTCCCTCGCCACCGGACCCAATCCCATCCGCCCCCTGATTCCCTAGAGGCCGGCGTCGAGAACCTCCGCCCGGTCCTTGTCCTCGCCATCCGGAGCAGCGCATAGAGTGGGCGCCCCCGTCACGCCGCAGGTCACGACCCCACTCGCCGCCATGGCGCTTCCCTGCATCGATGCACCAGCAATGGGCGACGGCACAAACAGCAGCAGCGGCCGGTGCTGGAGGGCCTCCTCCACGGCGTCCGCGCGTCCCACCCACCGCCGTGCAGCTCGCCGCAGGGAGACATCGATCTTGGAGTAAATGGTGGTCGCTTTCCCGGCCGCCGGCGACCTCCTGGACGACCTCCCCGAGCTGTGGCCGCGGACTCCGTCCCCGACCTACTGCTGTCGGAGATACTCTGTTTCCGCTGCCGCCGGCCACCTCCCCAACCTGCAGCTGCCCGGTGATCCCCCCTCTCCCCTTTTTCCTTCATGCATATTATTCCTCGTGAATTTCGTTTCTATTCTATATACCATGTTGATGAACTCCAGTGGACACTACTAACTGCGATGCAACACCATGTGCAATGGCCATGGTTTTTCTTTTCTGCTGCCTGGTGAATGTGTGCAAGTGTCGATGGTTTTATTTGTTATATAGTAGAGAAAACGGAAACGGTCTGCTACTGATTGCACAAAGTGCAATTCAGCTCTTATGCAGTGCCTACTTTCAATTTGGATACAATTTCAGGTCTCTTATGTACTGACAGTAGTAATCTTGCACGCGGAATGCGCGTCTGGACTGATATGCACTCATCAAAAATACACTGCGAATATTTTATTATACTAGACTAAAGGAAGAATCAATAGATCTGTCAAGCACATGCCTTTGAATGGGTCATTGATAGCTATATCATTGACACAAAATTTGTAGAATATGTTACATCAAGAAATAGATAAGATTTAGGTTGTTAGCATTCTGCTTTGAAATATAAGATAATGCATTGCACGATACAGTTTACTCTACAGGTCGATACCATTACATGTACTCATCTACTAAAGTACAATTGTAGTGGCTTATTTCTCTAAATTCTACCCAGCTTTACCGTGAGCCCAACAAAAACAAACTTGCTACAAGTTAGTCGCATCCAAAGGTTTCTAGTTAGCAAAACAAATAGCAAAGGCTTCCTCAGAATTTAAATGTTTTCCCAATTCTTGTGGACGTTAGAAAATAATGTAAACTCTTTTTTCTATCAGTGAATCGAAACGCAAAGCTTTTGCGTTTTCGCGAAATATTCTTGTGGATGTCAGAAAATAATGTATCCATAATCTGTAATGTTTGCTTCGTGTTGGATCATGGACCATTATGTATGAGTACAGTACTATTGCAAATGAGATGTGATAAAAAAAAGTTATTCAATACAAACCATGTATATAAAAATAGTTTACTGAAAATAAAAACCAGTAAGCACCTAAAACTGATAGTTGATCTAAATACCTTCTAGAGAGTTTGTAGATGCGTACACTGAGGCAAAGATCACTATTTTCACAATTTCACCCACCTTGGTGTCTGCATGTTTCACATCCTTTCGATCGTCAAAGAAAAAACTTAAGAGATTATTTTCTGATGGACATCAAGCGAGAACCGTGATATCTGTCCGCTTCTTAGATGCGATAAGAGAGTGGAGCCTCGCGCGGAGCTTGGCCTCCTTCGAGTCGTGGTCGTTGTTGGTTGGTGGTGGTTGTGTACCTCTCCACAGCAGAAACCTTGCCTCTCTAGGGATGACCGCAGCCTGGCCATCGAGGAGCGCAACGTTCTCGTTGGACCGGCCTACATTCGAACCTTGCGGGGCTGGCAGTGCCCGGTGGGACGCCTAGTGCAGCGCGGTGAGAAATATGGTCATGACTCGGGAGGCGGCAGCGTGGTCCTGCTCTCCATGGTAGGTGCTTCTTCAATTTTCTAGTGAATGCTGCAGTTTTTGGACAATCTGTGCGGGCGGGGGATTTGTGGCAAATGGTGTGGCGTGGGTTGTGGAAATTGGCAGTACATCATTAGGCTATTCCTAATTGTTATATTTAGTTGATTAAGGGTGATGATTATGGGGTTATGACTTAAACTGATGCATCATTGGAGAACTGTGAAGTGTTAGAAGCGGGTAATCATGTGTTTGATGTTATATGGATCGAACCCCTCAGTTGTTCTTTATATTAGTGCATATGTAGATGTCCAGAAATATAGCTTTGGACCTTATACTCTCACTGGAAGGAAAATTACAGAAATTGTATGGATATCGATATCCTATATCTATGTTGTGATATTGTTTTTAGGGCTTGTACTAATGCTTGCATGGTCTGGTGATTAAGGGGATCAGTCCACCAACCTGCTGGAGAAAACCTATCTCTTTTGTCGTTTTAGTCGCTCATGTTAGCTTCAGTTGGTGCAGAATTTGATGGAGTGATAATTAGGTATCAAGCGGCAAGTTTTTCGAATTGTTTGTGTGGCTCCAACTGCTATAACCGCGCAAGCTATTCTTTGGCAAATGATGGAGTTACAATTTTTGTTTGGCGAATGACAGATTTACAGTCACATAGCAGTTCTGTTGCACTATACAAATTTTCTTTTATGATTGTTGCTTCCGTGTGAGCCTCTAATATGATTGTTGGTCAGATATTTTTGTTTGGTTCATCTTGTTGTAGAATCTGCGCCTATTCATTTTGGTATTGTAACGCTGCAGCTCTCAAGCAAGAGAGTGGGTAATGGATTCTCACAATGCTGAGTCTCCCCATCAGCATCTGATGCCAGGACCTCATGCTCTAGGCCCTCGACGGGCTAATACCGCCAGCTAGCACATGAGGGCACTCAATACCCAGTATGCAAGGTTGGGAACTTCTCTATCTGCTTTAGCTTGTCTCGTGTCATATCAATTTGAAATTACTTGATCTTGTATAATCATTATCCTCCCATCGTGTTTATTATTTGCAATCTATTTTCTGAATAACCACCTCCTTATTCATCCCATAAATATTTTTGATACTTAGTTAATGCCCTATTTTTAAAGATGCTTCTGTGAATACATTTTTTAAAGTTGAATTATAAGCGTTATGTCGTGGATTCGCTTTGGTTAGACGTGAGAAAGATTCATCTGCATGTTTATTTTGAGCACCTGGGAACAACTACAGTTGCTAAATCATCCAACTGAACTTTGGGAGGATGGCGTCAAAGATTACTTATCCCATGCTTCTGAAATCATGGTTAGATCCACGAGCTTGTTAGGTACTTTCTCAGATTTAAGAGCGCATAACTAGAGATCTGATATATTCCTGTCACTGCCGATAAAATGGATCACCATCACAATCAGCTTTTGCATGGACGGGATTAACTACTACATCTTCTAACTGCACTAATAAATTGCGTCTTGGATTGGGGCTGAAACTGTTCTTTCTGTGCTATCTACCATAAACTTTGGTATTGGGTAACATATTAATACACTCCCAATCATGCTTAGTTCATTCTAGTTGGGATGTGTTTACATCACATTGTAAAACAGCCAAATGAATGGTGCACCAACTCTCTTGATATTTTGTTGAGGCTCTTGAATTATTTTGGTACATGGCTGTTTATTTGGGCCTTTTTTCTAGTTGAACTAAGAAGTTTATTTTGAAAGGTTTGTTTTTTGTTCTTGTTATCATTTTGAGGTGCCTTTTTTTCTTTAGCTTTAAATATTAATGTTAAGTTCTTTGTCCCTGTGTTTTCTGTAAGACTGCTATCAAGCAGAAGAAGAGGCCAAGATAAAGGAGGTTGAGTTGATGCGAGGAAACCCGCTTATCACTATGAATAACTCCGGATCCTTCAATGTGAAGAGAAGGTGAAGGCGTGAAGCCAGTGATGTTTTTACTGTATTATAAGTTCTCTTCGAACAATGATCCCCTGCTTTATGGCTAGCTTAACACTATTCATTCTTTGTATGTTTCCTTTGAAGGCGGGATGATGATTTTGTGCTCAAGAACCAGGCTCGTGGAGAGACCAAGACTCCAAACCGATTCATCAAGTGCACCGTGACGTGTATGTCATGGCATCCTAGAAAGAGCTTGTCATATTCCAGTGTTATGAAGATCGATATGTATGACAAACTGTTAATTTTTCCTTGTCTGGATGGTAATATTTTTACCCAACTAAAGAAATGCATTGCTTGTGTATAACTGATGTTGTCCCATAACGTTTGTCTTTTTTGGTATCTACTATTTGAAGTCTCTGACATGTTCCCTAGTCACATTTACTGGAAAGTAAGTATGTTTATGTGGTTGTGGAACTGTGGCTTGGGTAATGCTTTCTGTTTCAGTTCAATTCGTTGAGTGCTTGAAACACCGATTAGCTTGTTGGTCTTCTCTTGGGAGAATGTTTTTAACTGAAATCCATAGTTCATTATATATTTAGTTTGTAGTTCTTGCTTTTGATTACTTTCAGATTAGGTTAGAAGCATAGGTAATGAGATTTTAACCTTGTAAAGTGGCAGGTTATACCCTCTAGCCTATATTTCTATTGTCACCAGAGTCATCGTCCTGCTTGGAGATTAATATCTTCCTAGTTATATTGTTGTCTGCCTGTCTGGCCACTTCTCTAGGGGCTGGTCGGAGATTTTATCAATGGTTGTTCAGATGTTGTTGCTTGTTATCAGCTGAAGTAGCTTGTTTTTTCCCATTTATTGGTATGTTATGCTTTGGCTTCAACTGTTTACGTTTTCTTTTTCTTTTTGTTACGTCAGAACTAACATATATTTTCTTGATGGCCCATCTCATGTGAATTTTTTTGTTAGTGAGCCTTTGGTCGAAGTTGTTTTCTTGGTTTGTGGTTCTTTATGTTTGATCACTGTCTGACTACTGTAGAAGTAGTAATAGTTTAGCCGAGCAATGTGGCAGGTTACCCTTTGCCCCTGTTTCTCATGGGAGTTCAGTTTTCTCCAGAGGGCAGGTCTGGAGGGGATAGGGTGCATTCTTTTTTCTCTCTCTGTTTAATTGGTTAGTGTGCACAGTTTCTTCTAGTTCCGCAATGTAGCTCCTTGCTTGCCATCTTTCTTGCAGCTAAAATTGACTTAGATGTACATGAATTTTCCGCATGATTCTCTCATTGTTATTGCAGTATAGCATTGTTCCTATCCGTTTGTCTGCTGAAAACTTGTCTATGCTGCAGCTTAAGATGGTATGATGAATGGTGATTATGCGCCCTTCATTTAGCTAACGCAGCTGGCGCACATGGTAAGTCAAAATTTATCTCGTCACGGCGGTTGGCCCAGCTCCTCGTGGTCTCGTCGAACGTGCTCGCTGGTGAGACTTATATATCCAGCATCGATTCACTACAATTTTTCATCATAGCTTAGTTCAGATTGGTTTGTGGGAGACTGCAGCTACTCGCCTTGTGCAATAGGAGGAACATTTGCTACTCACGAAGTAATTTTATTAAGATACTCGTGCAGTCCAGCTTGGCTTGCTGCTTTGCTTCTAATGCATGGTTCTCATCATGACGTATTAGTCATATTGAGCAATATTAATTAGCAAAACACACTTTTTCTAGACATGTTTCAGTCACATTGGTTTCAAGCTGTAGCATACCATCATATTTTAGGATTTAGGCAAAGAAACTACTTACATGGAATGAATAGTATTCAGCATTAGGATAGGTCTGCAGTGCATTTACCTACAGAGGTGCCAAGTGACTGAAAATTTCAACGGAAAACAGGGCCACGGTAACATGTAATAGTGATCATAGATATGCAGATAATTGCTAACGGAAAGATGGCACCTGACCCTATGATGCTCTGCACAAGTCATACATACTAGTCAGACTAAGAGTTCACTAATGGAAATGACTTTGATTTCTGAATTGTGCCATTAACCTTGTGAGGGCTGGTAAATGCGATATGCTGGTAAATGCTTCATACCTTGTGTACCAGACTAGAAGCACACACACTGCATACTGCAGTTCACAAATAGGATACTGCAGCTATACAAGTGTAGTGCAGTAAAGAGTAGTGAAACAATACATGAAAATTGCATGGCTATATTAAAGGCAACCTGTGTTTATCTGCTTAATTGATGTACCAGAACAACTAGTAAATTTGTAGTAATTTGCACCTTTAAAGTGACGGTAGGTTTGAATTTTTCAACAGGTGATCGAAATGACAAGCATGGAGATGCTGCATAAGGTGATGGTGGCGACAATGTTGATGCTCTAGCTAGTGAAGGGTAAACTCGTCTATGTTAAGCCTATAGTAATTATGAGTAATGTTGTACTGTTTTGACTTTAGTACATGATATTTCTATTGTCAATGCTTTTGTGGTTACTGCATGTTAATCATGATTGAAGTTAAGTTTCATACAGTTTTTCAGTTATTTTTTATATGTTATATATACCGTGCAGTGAGTTTGGTTTTCTAAAAGTTTAGTGGTTCTTGGTTTTGTGCTATTTTCCAGTGATACCAATTAAAAGCTAGCAGAGCATGGTGTTGGATATCATTTAGAGCACCACATTTATGTTCATGTGAATTGTAGCTCGCATTTAGAACCCCATAAGATCATCGGGAAGAATTTTTTGCGGTCAAAATATGCTATCTTTTATATTGAACTTAAATTTGAAGGTTTAGTGTTGACTTGCGAAATATTATTGGAGTCACTGTCGTTGCCAATTTATCTTTGCAGATGATAATATGTTTTCTTGGTATGGTTTTTTTATTTTTAAAGAAGTACAAAACAAAAAGACATAAATGAGTAGAACTGAACAGAAGATCTCGTCGTTAGGAGAGGTTGAGGACAGAAGCAGATGCAAAGAAATTGGAAGTTCTTTCAAAGAAAATAGGCAGGTAGGTTTCACATTCTTATATTATCAAGCTCCCAAGAATGGCCCCTTTCTAATAGTGTGATTACATTATTTTTGCAGCTTGCCAAATATAATTGCCAAGATAGCAAAGAGGACGAGGAAGGGGAAAAATTGCACACAAGGCGAACTGTGGCTAAGCAGGAAAGAGTGAAGTCAGCCCCACGTCTTCTGTGCAGACACAAGTATGTTCCTAGCATGAATTTAGTTGGCCCGTACTTGTTTACAGTAAAGTTCCGTCATGGTAGTGTGTGGGGTCATGGGAGGCCGACGATGTACGCTCGGGTTTTAGTGTAGTCGGTAAGTGCCTGTGGTTAATTGCTGAGAAATCAAATGTTACCCCTTTTCTAATGATATACGGTTTGTTGAATTGCAATAATCGCATTGTAGAAGCATTAAATTCTACCAGTCGGGACCTGCACCACACAGGCGAACCTCTGGTGCTGTGGCACATCATGGACTATATATGCAACTCGGTTTAACATCTGATTAAATTTCGTATGGTACACTTTATTGAGATTTTTATTTCAATAGAACCTTTGAAATCTGATTGATGTTTGTTTTGATGGCATTATAGGCAAGTTTGTGACGCTGGTTTCTCATCGTCCTTCTCTACTACAACTCCAATGGGTCCGAAGAACACCTCCAATCTTTGCCGCCGCCACCGGCGTCCTGTTGCCTGGTCGTGGACAACCAGGACTGACTGGCGAGTACGACGTCCATGTAATCTCATTCTCTCCTACCCTGGTGTTTTGGTATGGTTGATGCATATCGTGATCTGTGTGTGCATGTTATGCTATCCGTTGGTGACCATTAGTATTTTGTTGACATGTTTCTGTGCCCCTGCGACTTGGGGTTTGCATCATGTTCTATATAAATATGTTGTCTGATGTGAGGTTTTGCATTTGCAAATAGTAGTAATGTTCCTCTGCTATCATGCGTAGCTCTTTCTGGTTTTGTTTACCTGCGATTCTTCTGTGTGTAATAATCCAGTTATGAGGTTACTTATAAGGTTAAATTATCCAATGGTAACATCATGATACCTGTTTTGCTGATTGTGTGGTAAATACAGTTGGTGATCCGAAGGTAGCGGTGGTTACACTCATTTTGGATAGAGGATTTCCTGTCTTGCATTTTGCCGCAACTTGCAAGGTATAGAGTTTCTTGTGTTGTGGTTGTTGCAAGTGCATTTGGTAGTGAGATCCAAGTTGTTCTCATTTGTTTCGTTCATTTCAAATTATCTTGCTGCTGAGATGCTCTCCACATTTGTCTTGATAATCTTGGTCCGATGAATGGAGTTCAATTATCCTGTGCGTTTTCTTGTAGGTTGCATCCATCATCATGTCGTGCATTAGCAGAATTGTCCAACAGTTGTACGGGTTGTCGTTGACTAGCTGGAGAAGACATGTCCTCCTCCTTTCAGAGAAGGAGGGATGAGCCATTATGTTTGTTTATATGATGGCCTTTCGTAGCTACTCAATGTGGTGATCAAGCCCTATGTATGAGGCCCTGGTGGATGCCATTCATCTGCTGGAGAATTGAGATAAAATCAGTATACTTTTACTGCACACTTCTCTACCTAGAAGTAAAGATCAACTTGTGTATTTTTCTGCTTGATGTGATTGAGAATTCTGGTGGATGCCAAAAAGATGTATTTTTCCTTGCATTTGAAGTCACACGTGTACTGGAATTGAAGATCAAGCTGTGTATAATATCTGAAAATAAAGTGGCTCGGTGCACTGATTATTGGTATGCAAAATTTATGCAAAATTTATGTGAGCTTTGGAAGTTCTGAAGATGTATTAACTGAGTGCACCCTCAGTTTGGCACATGTCGAATATTTGGTCTGATGACCATTTGTAGTAACCAACATACTACCTCCGTTTCAAGGAATAAGACCCACATGTATTCCAAGATGAGCTCTGACCATAAAAATTAAGCAACAAAATCTTAATTATATTATATGTAATTAGTATCGTTTGATTCGTATTTAAAAGCACTTTCTGATGATGCTATTTTGTTACCGCCAATGTTTATATATTTGAAGTAAATCTTAGTCAAACAAAAAAAACACGAAAACCGAGGGCGCTTTATTCCTTGAAACGGAGGTAGTACATGGTACTTAATTGTTGCGTGAGTGAGTCGTGTGTTTGCACTCACACTTGCGTTTAGAATTGAATTTCCTGTGTTTTTTAACTACAGATTTCTTGTGACCCATCCCCGTGCCTTCTTCCACAGCTCAATTGGCACCTAAAATCAATTATACTTCGTATTGTGTAACTAATCACCAAAATTTTAGGAACCTAATCAATTGAATTTATATCAAGTTATTATGTATCCAAAAATCCCTTCTGCATGCCTTAATTACCTCGCGCCTCCTCGTTACATGGATCCCCATTATTACTAGGCTTGCTATGCAATTGGAAGGCAATTAATTATCCACTAATCCTTCCTCCACGTCAGTGATCCAAGGCATATTTCCTACCGACCGTTCATTCTCAACAACTAACAAACAGAAGGAACGTTCGGGATTGCATCATCTTCCCACCCCTACCTACAGCACCTCTCTCTTCCCTCAAAATTCAAAGCCTCTAAGCGACCAGATGTAAATTTTCGCCTTCTTCCCGCTCTTATTTTCCTCTAAAGAGTTTCAAACCAGCCTAGCTCTCTTCTATAAGTACAAGGACATTGTTAGCCACCGCGTGCGAGTTGCGCGTGTGACTTAGACTTTGACTTTTACTTGTCGAGGAGAGGAGAGGAGAGGAGAGCGAGCATTGTGGCCGGCTAGATGCCGTCGACTTGATCTCTCTCCGGTGAGATCGAGATGTTGAGCTGCGTGGCTTGGACGACGGCATGGCGAGATGCATTGACGCTGGCCGAAAATCGCGGTCAATGCGAGTCTCTCCAACAAGGTATGTACCGGCTGCCCCCGCTCTTGTGTTTTTTCCGGCTCCTTGGCTAGCTGTTGGTTGGATTCAGTAATTTGAGCACGCAGACACCTGATCTGGTGATATGGGAATAGTTTATTGTTGATTTGTTGTCCGGTGTTTTATTTTGTTGTTTCTTCTTCCTGTACCTCCGTTTCCCTCCTCAAAACGCATCACGACATGGTTTAATCTACCTATCGGCCAACCGAAAGCATGTTGCTGATCCGGATAAACCCATCTCGGTTATCTTTAAGCGTTGTTGGGCATGGAAGAAACAGGGTATATTTACAATTGGATTTGACCCACCTACTGCTGCGTATGTCCCCCCCCCCCCATTGAGTGTCCAATGAATTTCCATTTTATGCATCTACTGATGTGAAGGAAGACGGTGGTAAGCAAAGTGATATGAAGCTGTAGTTTCTTTTGTCAGGGTTTAACATGACTTATGCGTGAGCTATACTTATCTCTGACTATTTTTTAAAAAGATTAAATCTTGAATCGCTGACTATTTTTGAAATCTAAATACCTTTCAAAATTTGAACATTTTTAAAAACTGAAAGTTAGAAAAAAAACTTATGATTCCTCGAAATAGGCTTTCGTCCCGCTATATTAATATAGCAACCAACCGATACAGGATGGAAAACATGTAATTTCTAAAACATAAAAGTACATTACATGAAGCGTCATAAAAAACCTCATCAATTACGTTACATTACGAAAGCATATAATAATTTATTATATTTCCTATTTCACATCACTTTTATTGGCTTACTTTGCAAGTTTGTATGCACAACAATACAACATATGTGCACATTGCACAGAAGAAACATCCCACAACCATGCCATTAACTTATTTTTTTTAACCCCAATATTTTTTTTGTTTCCACGAAAATTCATCCATTAAAGTATTTTTAACCATGTGAACATTTTTCCGACCCGTGAGCATTTTTTCGAATCACCTTGAATATTTTTCTCCCAACATCTGTGAATATTTATTCGAACCACCATGAACATTTTTGGACAAGAACAATTCTTTTAAACCTGAACACCTTTCTTACACGCATGAACATTGCTAAATGACTGCTGTTAAAATGCGACCGCATCGTGCAATGCCACAAATTTCATCAAAGACCATGTCAATTCCGGAAATCATGTGATCCCAAGAAATGGCATACTGGTGTTGCATTATGTCCAACAAAATGCCCAAAAGTGCAAGTACATATACATTACCTTATGATGAAAGCATGTAATTTCTAAAACCTAAAAGTACATTACAGGAAGCGTCATAAAAAAACCTCATCAATTACGTTACATTACGAAAGCATATAATAATTTATACCGCAGTACACAACATTATAATTCCTATTTCACATCACTTTTATTGGCTTACTTTGCAAGTTCGTATGCACAACAATACAACATATGTGCACGTTGCACAGAAGAAACATCCCACGACCATGCCATTAACTTATCTTGGCTTGGCTATAACTTGGAGGGGAGTAGCCATCGTCATCGTCAACCCAAGCTTCTCCGACATATCCACACCATTTTCCTTGACATCGAGTGGCAGTGTCCATTCAAAACGATGCAACAGCGAGCCGAGCATGGCGTGAAGCATCCTGGTCGCGAGCGGCAAGCCGAGGCAGATGCGCCTCCCGGCGCTGAACGGGATGAACCTGAAGTCTGCCCCTTGGAAATTGATGTCCTCGTGCTGCATGAACCTCTCCGGGAGGAACTTGTCCGGCTCCGTCCATACCTCAGGGTCATGATGGATCGCCCACAAGTTCACCAAAACAGTGCTCCCTTTGGGGATGGTGTAGCCTTGTATCTCCACCGTGGCCTCGGCCTTGTTTGGTACCGGTGGCACAACCGCGTGCACACGAAGTGTTTCTTTCACAACTGCTTGGAGGTAGGGAAGCTGGTTGATGTCGGAGTATTCAACGTGTGTCTTTGAGCCAAGGACCATTTTGAGTTCTTGTTGTAGTGTTGTCATAATTCGTTGATCTTGTAGTAATTCAGCCATTGCCCACTCAACTGTACTCGAGATTGTGTCGATGGCTGCAAGAAATATGTCCTGAAATTTGCAACTATATAGATTACATGACCAAATAATAGCAGACGAAATATGTACTGCTGCTATTTTAGAATCAAAGTGACAAAAATATTTGTCGTGAAGGACAAGTGACAGCTATTTCCATGTTCAGGTATCAATTTCAATATTCTTGAGTGTCACCACACACATGTGAGAAACCAAATTAACACTACACAGACTAAGACATTTTTCTGAGAAATTCCGTCAAACATCATATAGTCAACATTTTCTAACTTCAACTGCTTACTTAACTAATTTTATATTCATTATTCACAATTTGAATTAGAATAATTATATTTATACAAATGTTTCCCATTATTTACATAAATTTCACCCAATACATATACAAACAATGGTCACAATCTTTCTGGAATGAACTTCTAAAACTATGTATAGTTAAATAGAAAGCTATAGTAGTAAATATATGACAAAATATTATGTCCTTGTATACATATTTCAGTAAGTAATTTTATTATTATTTAAAACTGGGCATGCTTATTTACATGTCATCCATTATGTGTAGCTCACATATTCAAACTTTATATGGTCCATTTTTAATATCAATATTTTAAGCGTCCAACATGTCTACTATATTTTATCTAGAAGAAATAAACATAAAAAAATAATGATAATAAATATTTACATACTTCAAGTATTATTTATCTAAGATGGTGCAACCATAACTAGCATATCATGTATCGTTTCTATATTGAGGTTCATGCTTTAATTGTTATTTATTTTATTTTGTGTTAGTAACGTTTCAAAACATGTATTAATCATATCAACCTAAGCATTTTTCCTCCATCAGCTCTCCAAAGTAAGAGTGCTCCTATTTACCGCTTTTGAAGCAAATAGGTGTTGCAGGGCCTGAAGCTTACAACATGTGTTTACTACTAGGGCAGCCCATTATCACAAATATTATTATCATTTTTATTAATGTAAAAAATAGTTTTACATTTTTTACTTTAATGATCTTGTTATACTGGTAAAGTATATATTCTTACTTCCATACATCTCAGATGCCAATTTTATTTTATTTACATGTATCCATTAATAAAAAATTAATTGAATATATTCTTCATTTCACTAAAATTCTCATACATTTCAAAAAATCATTTATTTGAGCATAAATATTATTTTTTTTAGGAGTAATGCTCATAAATAATAAAACAACTATTGATACATACGAAAACAAATGATCTAGTATTTAAATGGTCATGTATGTGAATTTTTTAAAATCAAAAGTAAAAGTAGTAAGAAAGACAAAGTAAGAAAGGAAATGATGAAAGAAGAAGAGGATGAGAAGGAGGAGGAGAAGAAATCAAGAAACAAAGCACGGAAATTAGGTGGAATAAAAAGAGAATTAAAATGAAGCGAAATAATTTTGTACTTACACACATGAGTGTGGATGTTTCCATCGCCGTTCCTTCTGCTTTAAGATGCGGATAAAAAGAGAAGAGAGAAAGGAATATTTTCATCTACCATGATGAGCAAGAATCTTGAGTAATAAATGAATGGCGACGGAAACACCCACAGCCATAAAGAAAGAAAAAATCATACCCTAGAAAAGAAAAAGGGAGAAATAGCATAAAAAGAAAGCAAACAAAATACAAAAACATACAAAATAATACTAAAAACTGGTTTACATGCCCATGTGTATGTGACATGTACCCGACGCTTCAACATAGAGGAGGTAGTAAAAGACCCACGATAGACTGAATATTGTAACACTAGTAGAAAAAAGGCCTTCCATCCCAACCTATTAGTTCCCAAATACTTTGACCCGGGACTAATGGGGTCTTTAGTCCTGGTTCTGCTGGTGAACCGAGACTAATGCTCGGGCAACATGGACTAAAGGGCTACGGTGGGCTGCGGCCAGGGCAGTACCCTTTAGTCTCGGTTGGTGTCCCCAACCGGGATTAAAGGGGTTTTCTGGTTTTTGGCTCCCCACGCACCTCCACCCCCTCCCCCCGTGGATTGCCTTTTTTAGCACTGTAAAATAGAAAATAAAATGATAGAAAATTCAAAAAATAAAATGTTTTCAGATTCTTGTATGTTATGCAACCTAGTATTAGGGAAAATTAACAAATTTGAATTTTCACTTTTTTTTGCAAAAAAGGTTTGAAAAATGGTAAAACCGCATTAACTTTTGCATACGACGTCGAAAAAACCGTATAATATGTCAAAATTGTCATGGGAAAAAGTTACATTCGAATTCACCGGGGTTAACCTGGTTAGCCAAATTTTAGGTTCTCAAAATTCCAAATAAAAATACGAAAGCAGGAAGATTTTAGTTTTTTCTATAAATTCAGGATTTTATATATTTTTTATTTTTTAAAAAATTAAAATTAATAATTGCATCATGCATAAAGATTACTATTTCTTTTACCATTTTTTAGATTTTCAAATTTTTAGGTTTGGCAAAAAAATATTTAAAAATAAGTAAATAATAATACAAATTTAAAAGTTAATTTTTATTTATTTATTCAAGATTATTATTACATCATTACTTTTGTTTATTAAAAGAATTATTTGAAATTCAAACAATAAAGAAATGTGAGATCGACCAACATGTTAATATGATTGATATGATACTAGTATCACATACATGCGCGCGAAGCACTTGGATGCGAGATGGATGGAACTCAAAAGTTAAGCGTGCTAGTGGTAGAGTAGTGGGAGGATGGGTGACGGAGCGGGAAGTTTGACCACGAGTAAGTAATTTGACTAGAGATAAGTGTAGATAGAGACTAAACTATGCAAATATGAAATAATAGAAATTCTAAAAAAATATAAAAAAATGGAGTGAAAAAAATTAGAAAAAATTACCTGAGGAGACATTTTCGCCCCGACGCACAGAACCAGCGCGTACGGACCTTTAGTCCCGGTTCGTAAGCAACCAGGACTAAGGGGAGGGGGGCTTTAGTCACCCTTTAGTCCCGGTTGGACAACCGGGACTAAAGCCCGTTGTGAACCGGGACTAAAGGCCCTTTTTCTACTAGTGTAAGGTTTTTGTTGTTATTCTTGTGTGTGCTTCGTGGCCTCAACGTGGACGCAGCCCATGCATGGTCTTCATGACTGATGTCGCAGAGTTAGTGATGCCTCGTTTCTTGTGCGTTGTATCCTACTATCATCAGGATCTTCTCCTTTGGCAGTCTAGTGATGAAGAAATGGTTCATGAACCTGCCTTATGAGAACATTCTTTTATTTTTTGAGTGGAATGGCCTAATATTCTCGGTCCTTTTGGTAGGCAACTTATGTGACTACTTAAAACCTTACAGAGTATTCATTTCTATGGTGTTTTGCGAATTATTTACCGGGTGCATTGAAGAACAACGAGATGCGTGACTTTATAATGTTCTTTTGTAAATTTAGAGGTTATCAATATATGTTCTCTGCTGGTTGCTTTTGTTTCAGGTTCTCTGATCCGACATAAAGTGTTCTCTTAATTAATTGAGTCACATCGTTGGTCTTAAAAAAATTCTAGTGCAGAATATTCGGCCTGTCTTGGAGGAGATGGAGAGGAGATGAAGAATCTTGAAGCATGACGTAAAGGTTTAGGAGGCCAACGGACCTATCGCAGCAAAATGAAAATTTGAACACGTTGTGAAAGAAATGTTTGGTGATATGCATCCGCATGCTTACCGTGAGAAATGACCTGATAAAATCCCGGTTGACGTTCACCAAGCTGTCGTCGACGTCGTCCTTCCCTTGCTCCTCCATGTCTAGCATCACGTCCAGCAGGTCGTCCTTACGCGGACCACCGCCACGGTCATGGCTGCGCTGATCAATCTGTTGGTCGATGAGCTGGTAAACCCTCGCCAGGTGCCTAGCGAAGACGCGCCGCACGCTCTGGAGGTCGGCGGCCGCGAGCGCCGGGAAGAAGTCGGACACGTTGGGCTTGAGGGAGAATGCCACGGCCTCGCGCGCGAACACGTGCATCTCGCGGGACGTCGCCTCGTCGAGCCCGGCCGAGAACATGGCGTGCCACTGCAGGTCCGCCATGGCCGCGAACGCCGCGCGGCCGACCTCCACGGTTCCGCCGGACGCCGCGAGGTCCGACACATGACGGAGCATGCGGAGGACGGCGTCCCGCAGCAGCAGATGGAGCGCGTCCCCGTCGAGCCGCCTGGGCGACAGGAGCCGCTCCGTGCCGATCCTACGCAGCGCGCGCCACTTGTGGCGCGGCGGGAGGACGAACACGGAGTTGGCGGCGTGCCCCATGGCATGCCACGCGTCCGGCGGGTTGCGGCCGGCGAGCGTGGCGTTGTGTGTCTGGAGGACCTCGCGGGCCGTGGTCGCGGAGGAGGCGACGATCATGACCACCGTGCCCAGCCGGAGCGCCATGAGCGGGCCATACCGTTGGGCCAGGCCCGCGAGGGAGCGGTGCGGGAGACTATTTGCAACATACAGGAGGTTGCCGATGACCGGAAGCGACCTTGGTCCGGGTGGCAGGCGGCGCCGGATGTCGGGAAGCAGTTGGAACACGTAGGAAGACAAGAGGATGAACACAAAGGAGCATGCGCACACTAGGAAGAAGGCCATTTCAATCCAAATAGTCTATGTTGTCATTGGTAAGCATGCAGCAAGCAACTCTTCCACATGTATGTATTTATACTCTGTAACCCTGCGAGTGGCTAGCCAGGTATCTCTTTTCAGAGAGACCCAGCCAAAAGTTTGCTATTGACTGGGTGGACAGTTGACCTACAGCATCTCGAATAACACTCTCCAACAATGTCTGAACTTTGGCAAATGCTGTCTGTTTAGGATGGCCAGACACATGGTAGACGCTTCGATCGGGTGTACCCAAAGGGCACTCACAAAACACTCCCACGAGAAAGGCGGAATCGATGACATATTTCTTTTACTCCCTGCATAAAATAATATTGAAATTTTATTCAAATTTAGATGCATGAATGCATCTATACACTAAAAAATATTTAGGTATATCTAAATTTAGATAAATTTGCGAAACTTTTTGGTGGACAAAGGTAGTACATTTTCTTTTGTCCAGAAATAAGTGATCCAGATTTACATAAATTCGTATCTATTTTTACGCACTAAAACATGTCAAGTACATGCAAATGTAGATACATCTGTATCACTTAGTATTTCTAGACAGAAGGAGTATTTTTTTTATGGTGGGATTCTTTTATATATTTTAACGGTGTGGGACAGTAGGAAATTTGCTCAAGCTAAGAATCAGAGCCCACACTTTACATTAAAGGAATCACATTCCGCACAGCTAACTGAATTGACCAGCGAATAAAGATAGCACTATGTCTTAGCAGTTAGCATAACAGTGCTATGTACAAATAAACGTTATCGCAACGGGGAACTGGTTCCACTCCACGAACCTTACTCTCTAAGAGCATCTCTAGCAGAGTCCGTAAAAGTGTAAACCGAAAAACTCGAGTTCAGTCTTCCGAAAACGTGTTTACGGGTCGCAAAACGGCTAGCGCAGAACAGATCCCGTAAACTAAAACCAAAAACAGAATATTCAAAAAATCATTATCTTCTTCACAAGAACTGTCCGGGTCACTGCCAAGATCTCCCCATGCAGACCGGCGGCCGTGCCCCCGACTACAACCGCGAGCTTAAGGGTCAGACGAGGACGGTCGCGCATGGCTCGATGAGGCCTAGGTCCGGCCGGCCGGCCGGACGCGGCCGAAAACAACCGTGATTGCTGCTGCCGCTCCGTCTTGCTCCAAACCTGAAATTGATGCTAGCTTAAAATTGATTGCTGCTGCTAGCTGCAAGCTCTTGGCCGTGCGCGTGCTACCTGCAAGCTCTTGGCCGCGCGCTGCTAGATGCTGCTCGACGCGCGTATGCAGCCGCCGCTGCGCAGCCTATTTGCCACCACGCAGCGTTACAGTCTGTTGTGTACGTCCGCCGCATGTCTTTCTTGCAGCCACGAACTTGATCGTTGTCGAATAATTTTAGCAAAGCAGCCAGAAATTGGTGGCTGGAGGTGATTGTACGGACGGCGGCGGTAGAGAAGTCCGTTGAGTTTTGGGCTTGTAAATCACCCTTTGATCTGTATTAGTAGGGGTCGAGTCTAAACTTTTTTGGGCTCCTGAAAAAGTTTTTCGGGCCGGACGGCGAGTTCAATCTCTGTTCTGCGCCACTTTCAACCCGAACCCGTAAATCGGCCGGAAAAATACGGTTCTGACGTGGTTTACGGGCTCTGCTAGAGATGCTCTAAGCAAAGTAATAGACGTTACTCTCACAGCAGCGGGGAACTAATTCCACAAGACCCGTAAATATGTAGGGAAAGAGTGGTCTGCAAAAAATTGAGTCTATATATGGCTTGTGTGCAACCTGTAAGGTTAGTAATTAGCGGAAGCTAGCCACAACCGCCTGTGCTCCGGTGTCCCCCCCTGGCGAACGACGTTGGGGTGAAAAACACATTAACGGTCAAGATTACCCGATACCCCTTCGGCGTTGTGTATAGCGGGGCGCGCGGATGCATTTGTACGGTATTCTGTACGTATACGGTTTGCGACGTGGCCAGCAACGTGGCAAGGAAGAGGAGGCGTCGGTGACGTGTAGTCAGACGTGGCTAGGGAGCGTAATCGTCGGGGAATATAAAAGCCTTCCGTCCGGCACGCCCGCTACCATTTCCCCCGTTCCCCATCTTCTCCCTCTCGCTCACTCCGCCAAAAAACCCGCCTCCCTCTCCCTCACTCCGCCCGCCGGTAGATTAGGTATTAGATCGTCGGCGATCCGGTAGATCCGTACGCGATGGATGCTGGGGAGCTGCGGCGGAGGATGTGAAGACGGTGGCGGTGGTGGAAGTTGATCCATCGGCGCAGGCGGTTGGAGGGAAAGCGGTGCTGGAGGGTCGGCGGTCGCTGCGAGGACCACCGCCGTGGAGTCCTCCATCATCGGGTCGGTGGTCGTCGGCACGGTGGTGGCGGCAACGGCCGATGTGGATGCGGGCGGAGATGCTGCCGCAGCCGTGAAGGTGGCGTCGGATCTTGTGGAGGAGGCTTCATCCTCCGCGGCGGTGAAGACGGTGGCGGATCTGGTGGCTGCGCCGGCTGCCGGCGACGTCAGTGAGGTGCAGGCGGACATGCAGATGGAGGTAAGTTCTCTGTCCCTTGTTTTTGCTTTCGATTAAGCGGGTCTACAGATGCATGGGGGGAGTGCCTTGGAGATGAGAATGACCTAGGAAGAACGATTGATTTTTGTATGTTTTTTAAATGCTGGGACATCGATGGATCTTGGGCGTAGTCATTTTGCTGTAGAGATATCTTGCTATGCCGGTTAATATGTAAGAAATAAATAGTTGGTACCTATGATCGGATTTTTGTTGCAACAGAGATTTTTGTAGGTTTATATTGGGTTGTGAATGCAATAAATAACCTAGCCCGTTGTATTGATTCGTGATTGATGGTGGATATGAATTGCAATATGGGTTGTAAGTGAGAAAAAAACCAGTATTGTTGATTTGTTTCCTGATTTATGCTAGTTATGAGTTGCAATGTGGGTTACAAGTAACATTTGGTGACATAAGAATTAACTTAAATTTTAGTAGACTCACAATTATTGAGACAGAAATATTAAATTGATCTATTCAATGCTTTGTCAACTCCTATCTAGATTAAGATATCATTAACTACATTTTAAAGCTTGATATTCATATGTTGCCTGGTACAAATAGCTTGAAATTAGAAAAATTAGTGATAGATAACTTGCTTGTATGAGCATACATGTTTGCAAAGTTATCATTGACAAAGTGATGCTACTATGTAGCAAATTTTAGCACTGATGGGCCACTACCAATAAGAACAAAATGAATTTTGTTCTTCCTTTCTTATTTGACAAGGGAAATTTTAGCACTGATGGGGCACTACCAATTAGCAAAATGAAGCTTGTTGACTTATTGCAGTTGTGATGCATTGCTTAACAGAGCAGACAATATAATTCCCTTGTCAATGATAACTTTGCATGATCATGTAGTTTGGAGTATAATGTAAGTTTGCATGATCAGGTAGTTCTGATGCATTGCTTAACAGAGCAGACAATATAATTCCCTTGTCAATGATAACTTTGCATGATGAGGCAGACAATATAATTCCCTTGTCAAAGCATGATCAGGCTAGGTGCTAGCATAATGTAACTATAAATATAATTCCCTTATATGCATGATCAGGTAGTTTGGAGTATACATAAGATATAATGAAAGAATAATTAAGATGATCTATTTGGTATGCATAGTATTTGGATGTTATTTTCCTTAAGGTGATTACTTTGGTGACTTATCTTATTTCTATGAAGGTCGGTGAAGGTTCCAGGAAGCGGAAGCGCGAGGAGGAGCAGCATGTGCCTCCTCCAATCCAGGAGCTAGAGCCTGTCCCTCCTCCAATCCAGGAGGAGGAAGAACCTGTGCCAGCTCCACCAGTGCCAGCTCCACCAGTGCCAGCTCCACCAGTGCCTGCTCCACCTGTGCCTGCTCCACCAGTGCCTGCTCCACCTGTCCCTGCTCCATATGAGGAGTTGCAGGATTCAGATGGCTCCCTGGAGGTGAGCTATACAAGTTGTTCTGTACCATTGCATGTATTTCATTGTGTTTGGTTTGTATCTTTAATCATAACTTGTACATTTTGTTGTTGTGCAGTATGACTCCCGGGATTCAGCAGAGTCCGTGGACAGCGAGGAACATTGGATCCTTCAAGACCAAGCTGCTGCAGAAGCTGGATGCTGGGGCCTTCCCTTTCAAGAAGAGGGGAAGTACTTCGTCCATGGCACAAGGTGAAGCCCGGGGATGGGAAGCTTAATAGCTCGAGGCAGCACTGCGAGGAGCTAGCCCGGACCGGCACCTCCAAGCGAGATTAGGGCAGAGCATCATGGGCTTCTCTTGGTGCTTGCTATGGAGGATGCTTGAAGCCTAGCTCCTGTGGATGGTGGTTGCTTCTGGTTGCTTTTGTAGATATGCTTTTGGTTTATGATGTTGGAACAACTGCTGCATGTTGTGTTGAACAATGTTTGGTTTGCTTTTGAACTGAGTTGTCAGACCATCTACTATAGTGATGGTCTTAATTACTGAATCTGTGTGGATCTATGTTGTGTGTTGAATTATTATGTAGGTTATTGATACGTCTCCGACGTATCGATAATTTCTTATGTTCTATGCCATATTATTGATGATACCTACATGTTTTATGCACACTTTATGTCATATTCGTGCATTTTCTGGAACTAACCTATTAACAAGATGCCGAAGTGCCGATTCTTTGTTTTACGCTGTTTTTGGTTTCGAAATCCTAGTAACGAAATATTCTCGGAATTGGACGAAATTAAAGCCCGGGGGCCTATTTTCTCACGAAGCTTCCGGAAGTCCGAAGGAGAGACGAAGAGGGGCCACGAGGGGCCACACCCTAGGGCGGCGCGGCCCCCTTGGCCGCGCGGCCCCGTGGTGTGGGGCCCCCGTGCCGCCTCTTGACCTACCCTTCCGCCTACTTAAAGCCTCCGTGACGAAACCCCCGGTACCGAGAGCCACGATACGGAAAACCTTGCCGAGACGCCGTCGCCGCCGATCCCATCTCGGGGGATCCGAGGAGATCGCCTCCGGCACCCTGCCGGAGAGGGGAATCATCTCCCGGAGGAGTCTACACCGCCATGGTCGCCTCCGGAGTGATGAGTGAGTAGTCTACCCCTGGACTATGGGTCCATAGCAGTAGCTAGATGGTTGTCTTCTCCTCATTGTGCTTCATTGTTAGATCTTGTGAGCTGCCTAACATGATCAAGATCATCTATATGTAATTCTATATGTTGTGTTTGTCGGGATCCGATGGATAGAGAATACTATGTCATGTTAATTATCAAGTTATTATACATGTGTTGTTTATGATCTTGCATGCTCTCCGTTTCTAGTAGAGGCTGCGGCCAAGTTTTTACTTTTAACTCCAAGAGGGAGTACTTATGCTCGATAGTGGGTTCATGCACGCATTGACACCAGGACGATGACGAGAAAGTTCTAAGGTTGTGTTGTGCTTGTTGCCACTAGGGATAAAACATTGGCGCTATGTCCGAGGATGTAGTTGTTGATTACATTACGCACCATACTTAATGCAATTGTCTCGTTGTTTAGCAACTTAATGCTGGAGGGGTTCGGATGATAACTCTGAAGGTGGACTTTTTAGGCATAGATGCGGTTGGATGGCGGTCTATGTACTTTGTCGTAATGCCCAATTAAATCTCACTATACTTATCATGTCATGTATGTGCATTGTTATGCCCTCTCTATTTGTCAATTGCCCGACTGTAATTTGTTCACCCAACATGCTTTTATCTTATGGGAGAGACACCTCTAGTGAACTGTGGACCCCGGTCCATTCTTTAATACTGAAATACAATCTGCTGCAATATTTGTTCTTTACTGTTTTCTTGCAAACAATCATCTTCCACACAATACGGTTAACTCTTTGTTACAGCAAGCCGGTGAGATTGACAACCTCACTGTTTCGTTGGGGCAAAGTACTTTGGTTGTGTTGTGCGGGTTCCACGTTGGCGCCGGAATCTCTGGTGTTGCGCCGCACTACATCCCGCCGCCATCAACCTTCAACGTGCTTCTTGGCTCCTCCTGGTTCGATAAACCTTGGTTTCTTTCTGAGGGAAAACTTGCTGCTGTGCGCATCATACCTTCCTCTTGGGGTTGCCCAACGAACGTGTGAAATACACGCCATCAAGCATATTTTCTGGCGCCGTTGCCGGGGACCTGAAGAAAAGTTACACCACAAAGATTTCTATCTCCCACGTCAACTGCACGCCAGCACCGTCACAAGCAGCATATTTTCTGGCGCCGTTGCCGGGGAGATCAAGACACGCTGCAAGGGGAGTCTCCACTTCTCAATCTCTTTACTTTGTTTTTGTCTTGCTTTATTTTATTTACTACTTTGTTTTTTGCACTCTATATCAAAAACACAAAAAAATTAGTTTACTTGCATTTACTTTATCTAGTTTGCTTTATTTACTATTGCTAAAATGGCCACCCCTGAAAATACTAAGTTGTGTGACTTCACTAGCACAAATAATAATGATTTCCTATGCACACCTATTGCTCCACCTGCTACTACCGCAGAATTCTTCGAAATTAAACCTGCTTTACTTAATCTTGTTATGCGAGAGCAATTTTACGGTGTTAGTTCGATGATGCTTGCTGCCCATCTCAATAATTTTGTTGAACTATGTGAAATGCAAAAATATAAAGATGTAGATGGTGACATTATAAAATTAAAATTGTTCCCTTTCTCATTAAGAGGAAGAGCTAAAGATTGGTTGCTATCTCTGCCTAAGAATAGTATTGATTCATGGACTAAATGCAAGGATGCCTTTATTGGTAGATATTATCCCCCTGCTAAAATTATATCTTTAAGGAGTAGCATAATGAATTTTAAACAATTAGATAATGAACATGTTGCTCAAGCTTGGGAAAGAATGAAATCTCTGGTTAAAAATTGTCCAACCCATGGATCGACTACTTGGATGATCATCCAAACCTTCTATGCGGGACTAAATTTTTCTTCGCGGAATTTATTGGATTCAGCTGCTGGAGGTACCTTTATGTCCATCACTCTTGGTGAAGCAACAAAGCTCCTTGATAATATGATGGTTAATTACTCTGAATGGCACACGGAAAGAGCTCCACAAGGTAAGAAGGTAAATTCTGTTGAATAATCCTCTTCCTTGAATGATAAAGTTGATGCTATTATGTATATGCTTGCGAATGATAGGACTAATGTTGATCCTAATAATGTTCCATTAGCTTCATTGGTTGCTCAAGAAGAACATGTTGATGTAAACTTCATTAAAAATAATAATTTCAACAACAATGCTTATCGGAACAATTCTAGTAATAACTATAGGCCATATCCTTATAATAATGGTAACGATTATGCTAATTCTTATGGGAATTCTTACAACAATAATAGGAATACACCCCCTGGACTTGAAGCCATGCTTAAAGAATTTATTAGTACACAAACTGCCTTTAACAAATCTGTTGAGGAAAAGCTCAATAAAATTGATATTCTTGTTTCTAGAGTTGATAGTCTTGCCTCCGATGTTGATCTTTTGAAATCGAAAGTTATGCCTAATAGGGATATTGAAAATAAAATTGTTACTACAGCAAATGCCATCCAAGTTAGAATTAATGAGAATATAAGATTAATGGCTGAACTGCGTGCTAGGTGGGATAGAGAAGAAAATGAAAAACTAGCTAAAAAGGAAAATGTAGCTAAAGTTTGGACTATTACCACCACTAGCAATGCTAATGATTCATATGTTGCTGCACCTCCTACTATCCATGATAAAATAATTGGTGTTAGCAAAGCTTCTACTCCTAGTGCAAAGCGCGCAAAATTACCTGAAACTGCTAAAACTGCTGAAACCGCTTGTGATAAAACTGCTGAAATTTTTTCCAACCTTGGGGATGATAATCCCATTGCTTTAGATTGTAATGATTTAGATTTTGATGATTGCCATATCTCTGAAGTTATAAAGTTCTTGCAAAAACTTGCTAAGAGTCCCAATGCTAGCGCTATAAATTTGGCTTTCACAAAACATATTACAAATGCTCTCATAAAAGCTAGAGAAGAGAAACTAAAACTTGAAACTTCTATTCCTAGAAAGCTAGAGGATGGTTGGGAGCCCATCATTAAAATGAGAATCAAAGATTTTGATTGTAATGCTTTATGTGATCTTGGTGCAAGTATTTCTGTTATGCCTAAAAAAGTCTATGATATGCTTGACTTGCCACCATTGAAGAATTGTTATTTGGATGTTAATCTCGCTGATAATGCTAAAAAGAAACCTTTTGGGAAAATTGATAATGTTCATATTATGGTTAACAATAACCTTGTCCCCGTTGATTTTGTTGTCTTGGATATTAAATGCAATGCATCTTGCCCCATTATATTGGGAAGACCGTTTCTTCGAACCGTTGGTGCTACTATTGATATGAAGGAAGGTAATATTAAATATCAATTTCCTCTCAAGAAAGGTATGGAACACTTCCCTAGAAAGAGAATGAAGGTACCTTATGATTCTATCATTAGAACAAATTATGATGTTGATGCTTCATCTCTCGATGTTACTTGAGTTACACTTTCTGCGCCTAGTTGAAAGGCGTTAAAGAAAAGCGCTTATGGGAGACAACCCATGTTTTTACTCCAGTATTTTTGTTTTATATTTGTGTCTTGGAAGTTGTTTACTACTGTAGCAACCTCTCCTTATCTTAGTTTTATGTTTTGTTGTGCCAAGTAAAGTCTTTGATAGAAAAGTAAGTACTAGATTTGGATTACTGCGCAGAAACAGATTTCTTTGCTGTCACGAATCTGGGTCTAATTTTCTGTCGGTAACTCAGAAAATTATGCCAATTTACGTGAGTGATCCTCAGATATGTACGCAACTTTCATTCAATTTGAGCATTTTCGTTTGAGCAAGTCTGGTGGCATAATAAAATCCATCTTTACGGACTGTTCTGTTTTGACAGATTCTGTCTTTTATTTCGCATTGCCTCTTTTGCTATGTTGGGTGAATTTCTTTGATCCATTAATGTCCAGTAGCTTTATGCAATATCCAGAAGTGTTAAGAATGATTGTGTCACCTCTGAACATGTGAATTTTTATTATGCACTAACCCTCTAATGAGTTGTTTCGAGTTTGGTGTGGAGGAAGTTTTCAAGGATCAAGAGAGGAGTATGATGCAATACGATCAAGGAGAGTGAAAGCTCTAAGCTTGGGGATGCACCCGGTGGTTCACCCCTGCATATATTAAGAAGACTCAAGCGTCTAAGCTTGGGGATGCCCAAGGCATCCCCTTCTTCATCGACAACATTATCGGGTTCCTCCCCTGAAACTATATTTTTATTCGGCCACATCTTATGTACTTTGCTTGGAGCGTCGGTTTGTTTTTGTTTTTGTTTTGTTTGAATAAAATGGATCCTAGCATTCACTTTATGGGAGAGAGACACGCTCCGCTGTTGCATATGGACAAATATGTCCTTAGGTTCTACTCATAGTATTCATGGCGAAGTTTCTCCTTCGTTAAATTGTTATATGGTTGGAATTGGAAAATGCTACATGTAGTAACTCTAAAATGTCTTGGATAATTTGATACTTGGCAATTGTTGTGCTCATGTTTAAGCTCTTGCATCATATACTTTGCACCCATTAATGAAGAAATACTTAGAGCTTGCTAATTTGGTTTGCATATTTGGTTTCTCTAGAGTCTAGATAACATCTAGTATTGAGTTTTGAACAACAAGGAAGACGGTATGGAGTCTTATAATGTTTACCATATGTCTTTTATGTGAGTTTTGCTGTACCGTTCATCCTTGTGTTTGTTTCAAATAACCTTGCTAGCCTAAACCTTGTATCGAGAGGGAATACTTCTCATGCATCCCAAATACTTGAGCCAACCACTATGCCATTTGTGTCCACCATACCTACCTACTACATGGTATTTATCCGCCATTCCAAAGTAAATTGCTTGAGTGCTACCTTTAAAACTCCATCATTCACCTTTGCAATATATAGCTCATGGGACAAATAGCTTAAAAACTATTGTAGTATTGAATATGTACTTATGCACTTTATCTCTTATTAAGTTGCTTGTTGAGCGGTAACCATGTTTACGGGGACGCCATCAACTACTTTGTTGGATATCATGTGAGTTGCTATGCATGTCCGTCTTGTACGAAGCAAGAGAGATCTACCACCTTCATGGTTGGAGCATGCATGTTGTTAGAGAAGAACTTTGGGCCGCTAACTAAAGCCATGATTCATGGTGGAAGTTTCAGTTTGGACACATATCATCAATCTCATATGAGAATAATAATTGTTGCCACATGCTTATGCATAAAAGAGGAGTCCATTATCTGTTGTCCATGTTGTCCCGGCATGGATGTCTAAGTTGAGAATAATCAAAAGCGAGAAATCCAAAATGCGAGCTTTCTCCTTAGACCTTTGTACAGGCGGCATGGAGGTACCCCATTGTGACACTTGGTCAAAACATGTGCATTGCAAAGATCTGGTAGTCCAAGTTAATTAGGACAAGGTGCGGGCACTATTAGCATATTATGCATGAGACTTGCAACTTATAAGATATAATTTACATGATGCATATGCTTTATTACTACCGTTGACAAAATTGTTTCATGTTTTCAAAATCAAAGCTCTAGCACAAATATAGCAATCGATGCTTTCCTCTTTGAAGGACCATTCTTTTTACTTTTATGTTGAGTCAGTTCACCTATCTCTCTCCACCTCAAGAAGCAAACACTTGTGTGAACTGTGCATTGATTCCTACATACTTGCATATTGTACTTGTTATACTACTCTATGTTGACTATTATCCATGAGATATACATGTTACAAGTTGAAAGCAACCGCTGAAACTTAATCTTCCTTTGTGTTGCTTCAATACCTTTACTTTGATTTATTGCTTTATGAGTTAACTCTTATGCAAGACTTATTAATGCTTGTCTTGAAGTACTATTCATGAAAAGTCTTTGCTTTATGATTCACCTGTTTACTCATGTCATCACCATTGTTTTGATCGCTACATCCACTACATATGTTTACAAATAGTATGATCAAGGTTATGATGGCATATCACTTCAGAAATTATCTTTGTTATCGTTTTACCTGCTCGGGACGAGCAGAACTAAGCTTGGGGATGCTTGATACGTCTCCGACGTATCGATAATTTCTTATGTTCTATGCCATATTATTGATGATACCTACATGTTTTATGCACACTTTATGTCATATTCGTGCATTTTACGGAACTAACCTATTAACAAGATGCCGAAGTGCCGATTCTTGTTTTCTGCTGTTTTTGGTTTCAGAAATCCTAGTAACGAATATATTCTCGGAATTGGACGAAATTAAAGCCCAGGGGCCTATTTTCTCACGAAGCTTCCAGAAGTCCGAAGGAGAGACGAAGAGGGGCCACGAGGGGGCCACACCCTAGGGCGGCGCGGCCCCCCCCCCCTGGCCGCGCGGCCCTGTGGTGTGGGGCCCCCGTGCCGCCTCTTGACCTACCCTTCCGCCTACTTAAAGCCTCCGTGACGAAACCCCCCGTACCGAGAGCCACGATACGGAAAACCTTGCGAGACGCCGTCGCCGCCGATCCCATCTCGGGGGATCCGGGAGATCGCCTCCGGCACCTGCCGGAGAGGGGAATCATCTCCCGGAGGACTCTACACCGCCATGGTCGCCTCCGGAGTGATGAGTGAGTAGTCTACCCCTGGACTATGGGTCCATAGCGGTAGCTAGATGGTTGTCTTCTCCTCATTGTGCTTCATTGTTAGATCTTGTGAGCTGCCTAACATGATCAAGATCATCTATATGTAATTCTATATGTTGTGTTTGTCGGGATCCGATGGATAGAGAATACTATGTCATGTTAATTATCAAGTTATTATACATGTGTTGTTTATGATCTTGCATGCTCTCCGTTTCTAGTAGAGGCTCTCTGGCCAAGTTTTTACTTTTAACTCCAAGAGGGAGTACTTATGCTCGATAGTGGGTTCATGCCTGCATTGACACACGGGACGAGTGACGAAAGTTCTAAGGTTGTGTTGTGCTTGTTGCCACTAGGGATAAAACATTGGCGCTATGTCCGAGGATGTAGTTGTTGATTACATTACGCACCATACTTAATGCAATTGTCCGTTGTTTAGCAACTTAATACTTGGAGGGGTTCGGATGATAACCTGAAGGTGGACTTTTTAGGCATAGATGCGGTTGGATGGCGGTCTATGTACTTTGTCGTAATGCCCAATTAAATCTCACTATACTTATCATGTCATGTATGTGCATTGTTATGCCCTCTCTATTTGTCAATTGCCCGACTGTAATTTGTTCACCCAACATGCTTTTATCTTATGGGAGAGACACCTCTAGTGAGCTGTGGACCCCGGTCCATTCTTTAATACTTGAAATACAATCTGCTTGCAATATTTGTTCTTTACTTGTTTTCTTGCAAACAATCATCTTCCACACAATACGGTTAACTCTTTGTTACGGCAAGCCGGTGAGATTGACAACCTCACTTTGTTTCGTTGGGGCAAAGTACTTTGGTTGTGTTGTGCGAGGTTCCACGTTGGCGCCGGAATCTACGGTGTTGCGCCGCACTACATCCCGCCGCCATCAACCTTCAACGTGCTTCTTGGCTCCTCCTGGTTCGATAAACCTTGGTTTCTTTACGAGGGAAAACTTGCTGCTGTGCGCATCATACCTTCCTCTTGGGGTTGCCCAACGAACGTGTGAAATACACGCCATCAAGCATATTTTACGGCGCCGTTGCCGGGGACCGAAGAAAAGTTACACCACAAAGATTTCTATCTCCCACGTCAGCGCACGCCGGCACCGTCACAAGCAGCATATTTTCTGGCGCCGTTGCCGGGGAGATCAAGACACGCTGCAAGGGGAGTCTCCACTTCTCAATCTCTTTACTTTGTTTTTGTCTTGCTTTATTTTATTTACTACTTTGTTTGCTGCACTTATATCAAAAACACAAAAAAATTAGTTTACTTGCATTTACTTTATCTAGTTTGCTTTATTTACTATTGCTAAAATAGCCACCCCTGAAAATACTAAGTTGTGTGACTTCACTAGCACAAATAATAATGATTTCCTATGCACACCTATTGCTCCACCTGCTACTACAGCAGAATTCTTCGAAATTAAACCTGCTTTACTTAATCTTGTTATGCGAGAGCAATTTTACAGTGTTAGTTCGATGATGCTGCTGCCCATCTCAATAATTTTGTTGAACTATGTGAAATGCAAAAATATAAAGATGTAGATGGTGACATTATAAAATTAAAATTGTTCCCTTTCTCATTAAGAGGAAGAGCTAAAGATTGGTTGCTATCTCTGCCTAAGAATAGTATTGATTCATGGACTAAATGCAAGGATGCCTTTATTGGTAGATATTATCCCCCTGCTAAAATTATATCTTTAAGGAGTAGCATAATGAATTTTAAACAATTAGATAATGAACATGTTGCTCAAGCTTGGGAAAGAATGAAATCTCTGGTTAAAAATTGCCCAACCCATGGACTGACTACTTGGATAATCATCCAAACCTTCTATGCAGGACTAAATTTTTCTTCGCGGAATTTATTGGATTCAGCTGCTAGAGGTACCTTTATGTCCATCACTCTTGGTGAAGCAACAAAGCTCCTTGATAATATGATGGTTAATTACTACTGAATGGCACACGGAAAGAGCTCCACAAGGTAAGAAGGTAAATTCTGTTGAAGAATCCTCTTCCTTGAATGATAAAGTTGATGCTATTATGTCTATGCTTGCGAATGATAGGACTAATGTTGATCCTAATAATGTTCCATTAGCTTCATTGGTTGCTCAAGAAGAACATGTTGATGTAAACTTCATTAAAAATAATAATTTCAACAACAATGCTTATCGGAACAATTCTAGTAATAACTATAGGCCATATCCTTATAATAATGGTAACGGTTATGCTAATTCTTATGGGAATTCTTACAACAATAATAGGAATACACCCCCTGGACTTGAAGCCATGCTTAAAGAATTTATTAGTACACAAACTGCCTTTAACAAATCTGTTGAGGAAAAGCTCAATAAAATTGATATTCTTGTTTCTAGAGTTGATAGTCTTGCCTCCGATGTTGATCTTTTGAAATCGAAAGTTATGCCTAATAGGGATATTGAAAATAAAATTGTTACTACAGCAAATGCCATCCAAGTTAGAATTAATGAGAATATAAGATTAATGGCTGAGCTAGCGTGCTAGGTGGGATAGAGAAGAAAATGAAAAACTAGCTAAAAAGGAAAATGTAGCTAAAGTTTGGACTATTACCACCACTAGCAATGCTAATGATTCATATGTTGCTGCACCTCCTACTATCCATGATAAAATAATTGGTGTTAGCAAAGCTTCTACTCCTAGTGCAAAGCGCGCAAAATTACACGAAACTGCTAAAACTACTGAAACCGCTTGTGATAAAACTGCTGAAATTTTTTCCAACCTTGGGGATGATAATCCCATTGCTTTAGATTGTAATGATTTAGATTTTGATGATTGCCATATCTCTGAAGTTATAAAGTTCTTGCAAAAACTTGCTAAGAGTCCCAATGCTAGCGCTATAAATTTGGCTTTCACAAAACATATTACAAATGCTCTCATAAAAGCTAGAGAAGAGAAACTAAAACTTGAAACTTCTATTCCTAGAAAGCTAGAGGATGGTTGGGAGCCCATCATTAAAATGAGAATCAAAGATTTTGATTGTAATGCTTTATGTGATCTTGGTGCAAGTATTTACGTTATGCCTAAAAAAGTCTATGATATGCTTGACTTGCCACCATTGAAGAATTGTTATTTGGATGTTAATCTCGCTGATAATGCTAAAAAGAAACCTTTTGGGAAAATTGATAATGTTCATATTATGGTTAACAATAACCTTGTCCCCGTTGATTTTGTTGTCTTGGATATTAAATGCAATGCATCTTGCCCCATTATATTGGGAAGACCGTTTCTTCGAACCGTTGGTGCTACTATTGATATGAAGGAAGGTAATATTAAATATCAATTTCCTCTCAAGAAAGGTATGGAACACTTCCCTAGAAAGAGAATGAAGGTACCTTATGATTCTATCATTAGAACAAATTATGATGTTGATGCTTCATCTCTCGATGTTACTTGAGTTACACTTTCTGCGCCTAGCTGAAAGGCGTTAAAGAAAAGCGCTTATGGGAGACAACCCATGTTTTTACTCCAGTATTTTTGTTTTATATTTGTGTCTTGGAAGTTGTTTACTACTGTAGCAACCTCTCCCTAGAAAAGAGGGGGAAATTAATGAAAAATGACCAAACCACCATGGAATGGGCCAAGATTTTGCACACTTGTGAACCTTGTGATGTGAAACCTTGGTTGCTCAGTGTTTTCCCATTTTGGAGTTGGCTCCATGGTGGCCCCATGGTGTAGATGTGTCGAGACAGGGGTTTCC
>NC_061511.1:196332985-196401386 GCF_022539505.1 Lolium rigidum | reverse complement strand
TTGTCCCTGCTCAACACATGCAATTGAAATGGAATGTTGGAAATGATCGGCAATGGAAGAAATATATAAGAAAGCATAAGTTACGACGGCCGTGAGCGGATGTGTACTTACTCGGGAAAGACAGGCGGAAGAATGGTGTTGCTCTCTTTGTGCATGAGCATGAAGTTCGGAGGTACCGCACCGCCTTGGTCCGTGTCCTTGAGCCGATCTGGAGCTGGCTATCGCGCATGTAGTAGGGATCCGCTACCGCGATGTGGCGGGGTCTCTCTCGTTGATCTTCATCCGAAGATTGATCGCGTATAGGCGGACCAAGTTATAGTCGAGCCGTTTCGAGTGAAATAGATTGAAGACGTCCTCGAACGCTATGAAGAAGATATCCGCGGGGTCTTCATTGACGAAGTTACGGTTGGACGGCACCTTGACCGAGAGACACCGGGTAATTTGGATCCTTTTCTTTAAGAAGGACGCTCTCTTGATAATGAATAGAGTGCTGCAAAGGGAGCATTTGTCCACTTGCGAGGTGTTCCATGTCGGAGGCGGTATAGGTTTACCGAGCTTCATGACACGGGGCAAGCCATCCGGTGTAGGTGGTACCATGTCGTCGGCCCGGATCCTCTTAGGAGCAGGCTGGCTCGAAGATGCGCCCTTCTTGGCTCCTCTCTTCCTTCCCTTCTTCACCTGACCCTACTGGGGGTGCTTGTGGTGCTGATGGTGGTGCTTCGGTGCTTGGTGGTGCTTCTGAGGTTGCTGGGGTTGATTTGGGTGGCTCCCCGATGATCGTCTTACGCAGCGTGTTAGGGCTGAAAACGTTTTGAC
Organism: Lolium rigidum; assembly: GCF_022539505.1. Taxonomy (NCBI): domain Eukaryota; kingdom Viridiplantae; phylum Streptophyta; class Magnoliopsida; order Poales; family Poaceae; genus Lolium; species Lolium rigidum. The sequence goes on along the minus strand of NC_061511.1, from coordinate 196,400,570 downwards.
TTGAGCTGGATTGCCAGCCTCCGGAGGAGTGTCTTGAGAAAGACCCGTGAAGACCAGGCGCTGCTTCGTGACTGTAGGGGGACGACTAAGTTGATCGCCGTGTGTGCGGAAGGCTTGTTCATCCATAGGAGGCATGTACATATCTTGGCTGCGGGCGCCGGTGTTGATGTAGGCATCGATGTCATCATCATCATCTACATCGTTGCCATCAAGTGGCGCCATGTCCTGGACCTTAGGTGGTGGCGGTTGCGATGCCGCCGCTTGGCGTACCGTGCGTCTAGTAGACGGTCGTTGCGGTAGCGCTCCCAACAACTGTTTGTGGCGTACAGGTGGTGACGGCGATCGTCGGTTCCTTCCGGGTGGCGGCGGCGACCGCCGGTTCCTTCAGGGTAGTAGGGGCGGCGACCGCCGTTTCCTTAAGGGTGTCGTCGGCGCCGGCGATCTTGGGCCGGATGATAGGGGAGGTGGCGCCGGTGCTTCTCTTACAACTCGGAAGACCCCCCACGGACGAATGCTGGTTCTTCGGCCATTTCATAAGCCATGAGGTGCAATCCCCAAGGGGCAAAACGTCGCCTTCTTACGTGCCCGGAGGTTGAAAGGGGGATGGCGTAGCGGTACTCCGGCACTACCATTACCAACTTGACCTTCGCCACGTCTTCCGCCAATGTAGCGCCGTGCATAACGCGGAAGCCATGACATAGCCGCTAGCAACTTCCACCAACTTGCCGCGGGCTCCACCGTTTGCGAAGTATGCATTGTTCATCCTGAGTCGGGGCGCCATGTTGGGCATCGTGAGATGGCGAGTCCACGAAAGGCATATATAGTTAAAGAAGATGACGCGAAGGAGTAACTAATGAGTTTACCTCCTTGATGGCGTCGATCTCGGCTCACGTCGATACAAGGGCGGCGGTTGGGGGCGTCGATGCGACCAGTTGGAGCTGCGGCGGCGGTTGGAGCTGCGGCGGCGTCTAGTGGAGCCCCGACGCCGGCGTCGGGTGGAGCGGCACCGTCGGCGACACGTGGAAGCTTGAGTTGCTGCCGCTAATGCTGGGCACATGTATCGGCCCCACTTGACCTCCCGCATTCCAAGCGACTAACCCCTCCATCAACCCGGGGGGATGATCTGCCGGATCTTCTCGTCCAATAACTTGTTCATCATCTCCGTGTTCTCCACGAGGCTTTTCGGCCACCAGCTTCTCTAGTGACTCCACCTTCTTCTTCAGCTCCTCGAACCTCGGATTTATCCTTAGCCGATGACCTCCTCTCCGGCTTTCTCGTCTTGGCATCCGATCCAGTAGTACTCGGATAGCTTCATACTTGTGCCAAAGCCGGACACACGGCCACCCGACGTCGGTGGCTTGTACGGCTCCCTCTCCTTGTATTTGTTCATCGCCCTGTTGAAAGGCGTGTCCCACGGTTCCGTCGACCCCGGGACGACGGGCCAGCCTTCGTCAACTCTTCATCCTTTAGACAAAGGAACTTAAGGTTAGCCCATTTGGCTTCATTGCCTAATAAGATGAGCGAAATAATATAGAACTATCCTTACCAGGTACTTCTCGAAATCCCTCACGTCTTCGTGATCCGTAATAAATTCCCCAGTCTTCCAGTCTAAGTAGTAGCGGGACCGGACAAAGTTCCTAGCCTGTTCATCCCGGATTTTGTGCCGGGGTTTTCTTTCCCCAGGACGTACCATCTCGGCATCCTCCTTGTCCCAAGTGGGCTGTTTTCCTCGGTAACCGCCGCTTCCGCAATGGTGGGTCCCTAAGTTCAAATCCCGCATTTTCTTCCCCAGGCGGTCCATTTTTAACAGCGTCACTCGTAAGTAAGACTTGAATGCATTAAAGTCTTCTAAGGAGAGCGACGGGTCTTTGCTACTTATCCTCTCCCAGCTTTCACCGGCCTCGATCTTTCCCTTCGGCTCGGTTCTTCCAGCTGCTCAAGGCGGTGCTCATCTTCGTGAGAGCTAAAGAGTCCACCTTCTTATTTAACGGCTCCGGGAACGTGTATCGTTGGTGAAGCTTACGGAGGAGGGATTGGGCGATAGCCTCGTTCTCCTTGCTTCTGAGGTCCTGAGTTAGGATCGGCACGGTTTCACGGACGATGCACCCTAGTTGCATGCCGTACCCTTTGGCAACCCACGAAGGCTCCAAGGGTAGGCCACTTTCGGAGACTACCGTGAAATGATCGGTGACGTTGGCGAGCACTTGCGGCCTCCGATCCCTCCTTGGCCTCCTCGCCGTCCTCTTCTTCTTACCCTCCCGAGGGTTGCCGCCGCTATCACCTTCCGTGCGGTTGGCCGCGTTCTCTTCACCGGTCGTCTCTTCACCGGTGCGGCGGCGTCGTCCCGGGTATCGTCATCGTCGCCGGTGTCGGCGGCGGCCCCGGCCCTCTCCCTCGGAGGCGGTGTCCGGCCCTCTCCCTCGGAGGCGGCGTCCCGGCCCTCTTCCTCATCGTCGGGCGACTCGGCGGCGGCCTTCGGGGCTGCTCGTAGCCCTCCCGGAAGTCCTTGTTGGCCTCTCTCGCTTCTTCGTTACGGCTCCTGGGCTTAGAAGTGTTGCCCGACATGTTTATTTGCACTTCATTAAAAAGAGGCAACAAGTTAGTACAAAAGTCAACCGAGAAAATTCGGCATGACTTTTGCTAATTTTTCTACGTAGGAGTGCCCATTTCTCAACCGAAACGGAAGTTAATCAACGCTTCGGGAGAAATGGGCAACTCAATGAAATCCCTGCAAAACCTGGAGCCCACATTCATCACCATATTCACGGATTCTAACCATGTTCATCATCATACAAAATTGTATCCAAATACTACTACATCAAAACCTGGAGCATCAAAAACACGAAGCATCAAAACCTAGAGCATCTACAACAAAACCTGGAGCATCAAAAACACTGAAGCATCAAAACTCGGAGCTACAACTACATCAAAATCTGAAGCATCAAAACACGAAGAATACAACTACATCAAAACCTGGAGCATCAAAACACTGGAGCATTACACTTATACTTACGGTAGCACTAACCACTTATACTTACGGTAGCACTAACCAAAATCCTAGCTAGCAGTAGCAATAAAGAACATCAACATATAAAATTCCGAGAGATAATTAAATAGCAGAAGCTTGAGCATCATATGGAAATGCTAGTGACTACAAATGAAAATGCTATTACTCATAAATATTCCCCAAAATGAAATGCTAGTGACTTCAAATGAAAATGAAAATGCTTGAACATCAACCATCTATGCATTCTCATCTTGCAACCAGGGAGCATGAGCATGATCATTTCATAAAATTCAAACAGTAGCATTTTCTAAACCTAAATTTTCTACTGCCAACAAATCCTAGCATCAATTCAAAATCAACTAGGCAGTAGCATTTCATTTTATTAAAAAACCTACTGGCATTGTATTGAAAAACCTACTGCATTGTTCATTTTATTGAACCATTAGCTATACTGCAAGCAATGAATTAAAAAAACAGCAAGCAATGAATTAAAAATAATTGCAAGAACTTTATTAGCTTTAGTGCAAGCAATGAATTAAAAAAAAACAGTAACCAATGAATTAAAAAATAGCAAGCAATAAATGAAATAGCATTTGACTGCATCATTTGCATTTACATTTAAACCAGTAGCATCATTTGCATGAACAAGAGAACCTAAATCAATTTACAAAAGGCAGTAGCAATGTTTTCACTTCATTTTACAAAAGGCGTAGCAATGCTTTATCTATTTGACTTCAAATGAGAAATTTTTTATAGGCAGTAGCAATGTTTTGACTTCATTTTACAAAAGGAGGACCTTATCAAATGAGGCGATACTAAAGGCTTTTTGGTCATATATGTTGCCCAATGAACTTATCAAATGAGGACAATGGCCAGAGACATAGAAAATTCATATCAAAATTCATACTGACTCTCTGTTAACCCTCTTTTAAACATTGTCAAAATTCTTATCATCTGTCTAAATCAAAATTCATACTGACCATCAAATTTCTATTTGACTAACACATCAAAATTCATAAATTGAATGTCCACATAAGCTACACCGACACTACATCAAAATTCATACTGACCATCAAAATTCTATTTGACTATATGTATATGCAACATTGTCAATTGCTCAATCAAAATTAAGTACATCACCAGCAAGAAGTTAAGCAAATTGAGAACCAAATTGAGAGGCATAGGGGAGAGGGAGGGAGGCACGAGGGAGAGGGAGGGATGCATAGGGGAGAGGGAGGGGGCACGGGGGAGAGGGAGGGAGGCACGGGGAGAGGGAGGGATCTCACCGATGGCGGCGCTAGGCGGTGATGGCGAGCGCGAGCGGTGGCGAGGATTGGGGATGGGCACAGGGCGGTGGGGAGGGGGACAAGTGAGTGGGGACGGGGAGAGGGCCTCTCACCGAATGGCGGCGGCGCAAGGTTGCGATGGTGGCGGCGTTGTCCTCCTCGTCCTCCTCCTCTCGCGGCGGCGTGGCGGTCCTCCTCCTCCTCGATCTGCGGCGGCGGCTCGGGCTCGGGCGTCCTGCTCGGCGGCGGCGGCGTGGCGGTCCTCCTCCTCCTCGGCGGCGCTAGGCGGTGGCGGTCCTCCTCCTCCTCGGCGCTAGGCGGTGGTTGCGAGAGCACAGTGGGCGCGCGCTAGGTTTTGGCTCGTCGGGGAAGAAACCGATGTTGTGAGGGGAAGAAAGGTTCGAGTCGATTATTTCACCAAGTGTCTAAATTCTGTGGCGCACCCCTCCATGTGCGCCACGGAGTGCAGCATTCGTGGCGCATCAACTCGACATGCGCCACAGAATTCCTTAATTCTGTGGCGCACCTAAAGGGGCGTGCGCCACGGAATTTAGACACTTAGCAAAACAAAATGGTTTACTGCTGTGTACTGACAGTTACTTAGCACTAGCCCGGTGGTTAAGGTCAATGTTAGCCCATTAGTAGCCGAGGTTCGAACCTTGGCTGCTACACAATTTTTCTTCTTTTTTTCATATTTTAGTTACATTTCAATAAATAACACAACATTATTTAGTAATTAGTAGAGTATTATAAATTACTTGTCTCATACAAACATGTACGTTCTTGTTTCTCTCACACACACATGCATGTACTTGTCTAACACACACTCACACACATGTGATAGACCAAAAAAGATCTTCTTCTTCGTCCGGCTCAGAGCTCTAGCTAGCGTCTCTTCGCAATCTTCTTGCCCTTTCGGTTGTTGGCGGTTGAATACTTTATACCGGCCACCTTGAGATTTCTTCGCGTGAACGGACAACCTTTAGAGGGTAGGGAGGTCTTCCTTCTTACTTTACTAGTAGTAGGCATGTCGAAGTGCATGTCGAATTCCTCCTCCATCTTCGGGTCACCGTTCTTGTCCAAGTCTTCCTCGTTGGCGTCTCCTTGCATTCCTATGATGCTCCTCTTGCCCCTCCTCACGACAACACGGCTAGGCCTCGACGGATCGGTGATGAAGAAGCATTGGTCAACTTGGCTACCGAGTACCCATGGCTCATTTTTCGCGGATGCGTTCTTCGATTTTGCATCGGGTATAACCATGGTTGTGAAATATCGGCCTTCTTTTCGACCTTCTTGGCCCATCTCACACGAAACATTGGCACCGTCTCTCCACGAGTAATTGAGCTCCCATATCTCCTCGATCCTTCCAAAAAATCTTTCCTTGACATTAGTCTCGTCATCGGCGTATGACGAGCATAGTTACTCCTGAGTTTTGATTTTCACTATTTCGTCCTTTTCCTCGGTGTAGAATCTCGTAACCGTTGATGTCGTACCCCGATAGGTCCTTACGTTATGCGCGGGTCCCTGTGATAAGGTGTATATGAGTTTTTCATCTTCGGTAGAAGGCGTATTTCTCGTGCTTCAACCGGTTGAGTTTGCTTGAACCAACGCGTGAAGCTGGAGTTGTGCTTTTTGGTTACGTCTCCCATCTTCCTCGGTCGGCCCATATCGATGTAATTCTGCTCGACCATGCTTTTGTGCTCTTGCACGAAAGGTTCGGTCAGTTTTAAGTGTTGTAGCGCGACCCGGTGAGCCCTGTCAAAGTCGTCGCGTCGATTTTCAATGCCGACATGGACTGAGCGGTAGCCCTCGCGGTGACCGACTCCCGCGAGCCTCCCGAGGTGCGTCTGGGGAGTAGACCAACATGATCCTCGTCGTCCTCGGTGATTAGATAATTCGCGAGAAGGAGATGCACTCGTAGGTTAGAAACCCCTTGGCCATGCTTGCGTACGGGACGGGCCCTATTGTGAACGTATCCTTTCATGACACCGTTACTGCCTTTCGAAAGGCATCATGTTGTGGAGGAACGTTGGGCCGAGCTGCTTGATGTCTTCAACGACATGGAGAAGGAGATGGACGCATATATCACGGAATGCGGGCGGGAAGTAAATCTCGAGCTCACATAGTATCACCACGATCTCATCCTGTAGCATCTTGAGCTGCCTCACGCCGATCGACTTCCTGGTGATAACGTCAAAAAAGTTGCATAGGCCAAACAGCGTATCACGGACGTGCTCGTCCATTATGCCTCGGATCGCAACGGGAAGTATCTGCGTCATTAGCACGTGGCAATCGTGAGACTTCATCCCGGTGAACCTCTTCTTCGCTACGTCCAGATATCTGCTTATATTCCCCGAGTAACCGTGAGGAACTTTCACTCCTAGGAGGCACTGAAAAACTGCTCGAGCTCCTCCGGACTCGTTGTGAAGCGAGCGGCGGGAAGGCTGCACCGCGTTCTTCTTAGCCCTTTTACGGAGACGTTGAGTCCCTTCCGTCTGATCATCATCATCATCATCATCGTCGGTATCGGGGCTTGAAGATCTTTCACGATGCCAAAATTTTTAAGATCATATCTTGCTTTCGTCCCATCCTTGGACCTTTTCGAGTTGCAAAGAGTGCCAAGCAGACTCTCGGTAATGTTCTTTGTAATGTGCATGACATCGATGCTATGGGGCGTGTGGACGACCTTCCAGCACTCCAAGTCGTGGAAAACAGACCTCGCTTTCCATACACCGAGCGGCGGCTGCGGCTTCGGTCGCTTCTTTCCGGCGCTGGGCACTCCTTCCAATTTTTCGGAAGATCATCGATTTCTGCGCCGCTCCTCGGGCGTGGGGGTCCATCGGGCTCATCTTTACCATTGAACAGATCACCGCGTTTTCTCCACGGGTGATCCAAGCGAAGCCACCTTCGAGCACCTGGGTAGACGGTTTTCGAGGACCGGGATCCCTTGGTAGTTGTAGATGCGGGGTATCGTCCATGCACTTCACACGGCCGTTGAATCCGTGGCCCACACAGGCGAGATACATATGCGTAACCAGGATAGTCCGTGACCGTCGTGATCAACGCGGCTCTCATATCGAAATAAGTTCTAGTGTAGGCGTCCCACGTACGGGGTGGCGTCTTCCACAACGTGTCTAACTCCTCTTTCGGCAGCCCGAGATACAAATGCATGTCGACACCTGGTTGTTTCGGCCCCCGAATGAGAATACTCAGGTGTATGTACCTTTGCTTGGTGCACGGCCACGGGGGTAGGTTGTAAGGCCATACAAACACGGGTCGAGGTGCTATGCGTGCTACTCTGGTTGCCGAACGGATTGAGTCCATCGGTGCTCATACCCAGCCTGATGTTCCTTGCGTCGCCCCGAACCTAGGGAAGGCGATGTCCAATGTTTGCCATTGTCCGGCGTCCGAAGGGTGTGTCGAGCATATAGCCCATCTCCGGATCTTCTTCGGGCTTCTGCCTTTCCGCGTGCCATTGCATGAGCTTTGCTTCCTTAGGGTCCACGAAATACCGCTGCGGACGGGGAGTGATAGGAAAGTACCATACCACCTTTCGAGGTACCTTCTTGTTCCCAACCTTGTACCGTCCGTGGCCACACACCGGACATGTGGTTCTGTCCTTGTACTCGCACCTATAAATCACACAATCATTAATGCGGGCGTGGTATTTTTCGTGCGGTAGGTCAAGGGACACACGACTTTCTTGGCCTCCTCGGTACTACTTGGCAATGTGTTCCCCTCCGGGAGACGATCGTGCCAGAATTTTAAGTTCTTGCTGAAGGCTGGAATCGGTCCACTTGTTACGCGTCTTCATCTGCGAGTAATCAAGCGTTACATGCAAGCGCGTATCCTGCGGACGACACCCGGGAAAGATCGGAGTCATCCCGTCTTTCTCCATTTGCGACAGCTTGGCTCTCTCTCTAGCTGCAACTCTATCGTTGCTCGTCTCCTGGAGGAGAAGATCTTGAACATGAGAGTCCCGCAAGGCCGAAATTAGCGGGGTCGCGCCGGAATCTTCTTCTTCATCATGATGATGTTCTCCGCCGGCATCTTCTTCTTCATGATGATCTTCTCCGCCGACTTCTTCTTCATGATGATAGTCCCCGTCGGCATGATGATAGTCTTCTTCATGATGATAGTCATCTCGCTCGACATGGTCTTCATGCGCACCATTTGATGGGGCCGGCCGCGCCTGGTTGTCTTGCATGAAACCGCGCCTCGGCGAGTGCTCCTCCGGTTGTCCGGAATCGGGGTTGATCCAGCGCTCGAGTTTGCATGATCGACACGGACATCTTATCCGGCGCCTATTGTTCCGAATCATGTCCTCCTTCGCGTCTATCTTGTATCTAGAGATTCGAGCGGAACTCATCGAGAGGACCATGCTTGCCTGCAAATGGTATACATAGAACAGGAAATTAGAACCGCACCAAATGCACACACATGCATGGGCCGTACCTCTCCTCAAGGTATTACATGGAGCGGAAAAATTCGGCATGACCTCTCCTCAAAGTAGGACATATGGGTAGTGCAAAACTTGCCGAAACGGAAATGAATCAACATTTCGGCAAACATCCATGCACCACACCGGCACACACACAAGCGCTTCACCTGCAACAAGCATCCATACACACGACGGCCACACAAGATCTACAAGCATATGCATGTCTCCTCCAAGCATATGTATGTCTCCTCCAACTACTCACCTTCTAGATTCGATACCGAGACGAGACCGCGATCGATGACTTCGAGAGGAGGAGAGAGTATGGAGAGCCTTCTCCTCAACTCCAATTAAGTATCAACCAAAGTAAGTGCAATAAATACCCAAGCAAGTGAAAAGTAGAGTCAAAATGGTATGAGAGAGAAGGGGGGACGAGCTAGATGGAGGAAGAAGAATGGCTTGTGTAGTGTGGTAGGTGGGAGGTTGGCTCACTTTTATAGATCTGGTTCGCTAATTCTGTGGCGCACCGACCGCGGTGCGCCACGGAATACCTTATTTACGTGGCGCACCGAGCGCGGTGCGCCACTGGAATACCTTATTTCTGTGGCGCACACAATACGAGTGCGCCACGGAATACCTTATTTTTGTGGCGCACTTGTTGCCGTGCGCCACAGAAGAAGTAATTTCTGTGGCGCACCGCGGTTTGTGCGCCATAGAAATTGTAAAACCAATGATTGAGGGTGACAGGGTGTGGGGCCCACCAAGTTTTTGTGGCGCACGGTTTAGTAGTGCGCCACAAAATTAAGCAATTTCTGTGGCGCACCGAGCTTTGTGCGCCACAAAATAAGTTTCTGTGGCGCATTCAAAACGGTGCGCCACAGAACTAAGCTTCGCCTATAAGGGTTTTCCTACTAGTGAAGAATTATAACACATCATTCACCTGTGGCTAAGTCCTTAGTCACGTGCTTGCAAGCGATATAGAATGTGCGTTACCTGAGTGGGCTCTGAGTATATCTATCCATTACACGGATAGATAAATCCCACTCTTGATACATATCAATCAACAAGTACTTTCTGAGATATCCAAAGACATCTCTATGATCACGTAACTATGAAGTTATGTTTGATGACCTCAAAGCATTCTTCGAGTACTAGGGAGTAGCATAATCTCATGATCTAAGGATTGATATATTTAACATTTGGAAAGCTACGCCAATTAAACATTGACACGATCGTATTTCTTTGCTTAATTATGTCTTGTGCATCATATCATTCTCCTAATGACATGATTCCATCATTAATTGATAACACATGTCTATGATTAGGAAACCTTAACCATCATTAGGCTTACTAGGGACATGGTCTTGTCTACAAACCACACAAGTATTAAGTTTTCCGCTTAATACAATTCTAGCATGGAGTATAGATATTTATCATGAAGAATGAAATATGATAATAATTAACTATATTATTATTGCCTCTAGGTCATATTTTCAACACGATCATCCAGATAGTAGCGACCTGCATGACGATCGTTGTGTAGGGTGTCACCGAAGATCTCAGTCCTGACGCCACACGCCCCATGGTGGGCACCAACTAGCGTGGGATTACCTCGCCATATGCTATAGGGGGGGGGTAGTTTAAGTGAGTCGCGGGGCAGGGATGATGTAGGCATCTTCGAAACGAGATTAACATGACAAGGGTTTTACCCAGGTTCGGCCTCTCTTAATTGAGGCAAAGACCGACTCCTTCTAGATTTGTATTTATTGACTATTTACAGTGGGGTTCAACGAGTCGGCTATTGTGGATCACGGAACTAGGGCTCAAGTGTCGGGCGTAGAGCGTAGATGTGTATGGATGAAAGTGTGTCCTGTAGGGTTACCTGCCGAGGGTTTATATGTAAACCCTAGGAGAATGTGCTCATTTTTTTCGAAAAAAATGAGCACATTCGCCTAGGGTTTGCAAAGCTGGGACCGAGGAAGTTACAACTCGGATCCCCAATTAAGCTTTCTGGACAACCATGCAAGTCTCCTGGGTTTTCTTATGATCTAGTCACCGGAGTAGTTAAGCCCATGCGAGATGGGCTGGCGTGCAGTCTTCCTTCACACATGCGACTCTTCCTGGTGACATATCTGGTGGTGCATATCTCCATCAATAGTGTAGTCGATTCCGCGCTCCCTGTAAATGCTATTGTAGGTATTTGCAGGTAGTCAATGTATCTAAGATGTACTATCTATTTCCTCTTTTTATATTGCTCCTCGTATTTTCAATTGGTTTTCTTAGTAATGGCCGCATAATTTGTCCTACTTTTTTTTTGAAATGGGGATATACCCCGGCTTCTGCATCATGACGATGCACACGGCCAATTATTAGAATAAGGTTCAAAAAGTATCGTTTACAACTCAAGCATCACCGAGGATTGATACAAGAATCAACCATCGAAAACAAACCATACTATGACTACAAATCAACATAGTCTTCTAGTATGTCGCCAACTATCCTAGCACAAGATATCCCGAGCGACCATCAGGAGCCGTGTGCATCCAGAAGCCATGGCATCCCGCTGCCCCTCCAGGGAAAGTAGGGTCCAAAGCTGGACCCAATGGAAGACCATATGAATAACCTGCAAGAAATGAAAAGAGGGGTTTTTATTGAAAATTATATCATTTCTGGCTCTCCAAATAGACCAACATAAAGCAGAAACCCCAATCCGGATAAAAGTCTTAGATTGTCTATCTAGTCCATTTAACCAATTATCAAACATATTAGTAATATTGGTGGGAGGTGGAAGATCATAAATGAAATTAACCGTATGCCATAAGAGCCTAGCTAAAGGACATTCAATAAAAAGGTGTTGAATGGTCTCCTGTTCCCCACAAAAAACACATTTTGTACACCCATTACAATGACGTTTAGCTAGATTATCCTTAGTTAACAGTACTTTATTACTCATAAACCTTGAAAATCTTAATCTTAAGTGGTACTTTAACCTTCTAGAGGTACTTTCTCCAAAAAAAGGGTATGGTCACACATAAGATCTTCATACATCGACTTGACAGTAAACACCCCATTAGATGTCAACTTCCAAACAAAACGATCATCCTCATCAATCAAAGTAACCATCATTAGTTTTCTGCATAGTTGTAACCAGGAAGTCCATCTACTACCACTCAACACCCTTCGGAATGTAATATTCAACGGTGTTTTGGGAAAGCACATGTGCAACTGTGACATTCTTATGATTATCAATATTATACAAAGACGGATATTTCTGAGCCAAAGAAGTATTTCCTAACCAGGTATCTTCCCAGAAGCGGATGGTCTCACCATTACCCACTTTGAAACATCCCCTTGAGAAAAACTCATGTTTGACCTCCGTCAAACCTTTCCAAAAAGGAGAATCAGTAGGCTTAGCTTCTACCTCTGATAACGTCTTCTGTCTTAAGTATTTGTTCTGTAGCAGTTCTTGCCATACCCCGTCTTCGTTAAGAAGTTTAAAAAGCCATTTACTCAGTAAGCATCTATTTTTGATTTCGAGAACCTCAATACCTAAGCCCCCTTGATCTTTGGGTCGACATACAATGTTCCATTTTGTAAGCCGGTATTTTCTTTTTGTTTTCATCGGACTACCAAAAGAACCTAGATCTATAGAAGTCCAAACGTTTCCTTACCCCAACAGGTATTTGCAGGAAAGACAACATAAACATCGGTAAGCTAGTTAATACTTAATTAATAAGAACTAACCTATCACCATAGAATAGTAACTTCCCTTTCCAGCATCCTAATTTACTGTCAAACCGTGTTTCCACCGGATACCAATCCGAATTCCGGAGTTTTTTTTGTAATGGAATTGAATACCCAAGTATGTAAAGGGGAGTTGTCCAGCATCACATCCAAAGATCTGCTTATATTGATCCTCCTCCTCCTTTGCCTTTCCAAAACAAAAAATCTCAGTTTTATGAAAGTTAATCTTAAGCCCCGATAACTCTTCAAAGAGGCATAAAATTAATTTCATATTAACTGCTTTATTAAGGTCGTGTTCCAACAATAGGATAGTATCATCTGCGTATTATAATATAGAGAGTCCTCCCTCAACTAAATGTGGAATTAACCCTCTGACTTGACGATCACCTTTTGCTCGTTCAACTAATATGGCAAGCATATCTACTACAATATTAAACAACATTGGAGATAAAGGGTCCCCTTGCCTTAGACCTTTCTTTGTCTGGGAATAATGACCAATATCATCATTCACCTGCACACCAACACTACCCTCTTGGACAAACTGTTGCACAATTCTACCCCATTCTGGAGCAAAGCCCTTCATTCTCAAAGTTTGTTGTAGAAAAGGCCATTTCACCTTATCATATGCTTTTTCGAAGTCGATTTTAAATAACACCCCATACATTTTCTTAGTAGGTAGCTCATGGATTGTTCCATGAAGTATGACCACCCCTTCCAAAATGTTTCTACCTGGCATAAAAGCTGATTGAGTTGGTTTAATGACTCTTGGGGCAATCCCCGAGATACGATTCATACCTGCTTTAGTGAATATCTTAAAACAAACATTTAGCAAACAAATTGGTCTATCTTGTTGAATTTGGACCGCATTCTCCTTCTTTGGTAATAATGTGATAACACCAAAGTTTAGTTTAAAAAGGGGCATATCCCCATTAGTAAACTGAGAGAACAAAGCCATCAGATCATCTTTTATTACTTCCCAAAAGTTTTGATAAAACTCAGCTGGAAAACCATCTGGTTCAAGAGCTTTATTCAGTTCCATCTAAGAAATTGCCTCAAAAACCTCCTTTTCAGTAAAAGGAGCTGTTAAGATCTCATTCTCAATTGATAAAATCTGTGTAATATCCTGAAATTCCTCTTCAACTAAAGAAATATTGGTTGGAGCCGGTGCCCCAAACAATTTCTTATAAAATTCAGTAATATAAACCTTCAAATTATCTTCCCCAACAATAGTCCCTTCTTGTTGCTCTAATTGGAAAATTTTATTTTTTCGGTGTTTACCATTCGCTATTAAGTGGAAATACCTCGTATTATTTCCCCATTTTTGAATATGTTTAACTTTCACTCTTTGTGTCCATTTAGACTTCTCTTCTCTTCTTAATTTGTTCAGACTATCATTGGTCTTTTTTTAATTCCTCTCTTTTATTTGTATTCAATAGGGTTGTTTCTACTTTCAAATCAAGACGCTCAATAATATTTAACAATTTATATTTTTTTTTATATTTTCCACTTTGATTTTTTGCCCATCCCTTCAGAAATCTGCGTATATGTCTTAACTTATTCAACCAAACCTCAATTGGGCTAGCTCCACCTACAACTGACTTCCACTCATTTACTATCATGTAAAAAAAAACCTCTTGTCGCAACCAATGTAGCTCAAAAGAGAATTTCGCTTGGTTACCCAGGTGTGCTTTCACCCCTGAATCGATAAGTATTGGAGTAATTTGTCCTACTTATGACTTACTTAGTTTTTACTTATCCATCTGGCTACATTTACTCTTTAATTCTCTGAATGTGATCATTTTAGTTAACGTGCACATGAAACAATTCAGTTTCTTATAATAATCTATAAAAAAAAGTATCTATGATGCTAAGCAACCTCGATTCCAAATTCAGCATACAGTATTCTAGCGTATCTACTCAAGGAAGAATGGCATACCAGTCACAAGCAGAAAAGTTCGCATTCTCTTGAGTAGTCTTGCTGATTAATTCTATCCGCCGCCCTTTGCTATTAGGTAGCCATTCCTCTTCACTTAGGTGCTTGCCGACGATCGAGATTGGGCATTCCGAGCAACTAGATCTCCGCTTGCAGCGGACTTCTGCCGCCCTTGAACCTCTCGCATGAGCATGCCCCGAACTCCCGGCCCTCGCAGCTTCCGGCGTGGTAGTCGGCAGTCACGGCTATTCTGTTGTCCTAGATCGCTTGCCTCATTCTGCTCTACCCTCTTGTTTATTTTTGTTTCTTTCGCCTATAGCAGTTTCAGGAGGACAAGAAATAGTCGAGAGTACTGTCTGGAATAAAACAAGAAAATATGAAGCCATTGGAACTGATGAATCATTCATGGACCAAATTCGCTAACGTAGCCAATCTATCCAACCCACCAGTACTGCTAGCAAACCGGTCTAGATATTAAGAAGGTTGTTCTGCTAACTTGTCGATAAAAAAAATAGGCTAGAGTTACTAGAGCAGCCCACTGAACAATAGGTTGGTGTATACATGTTAGGTGTGATCATCCAAGCCCTGGTTCAGCAGCTAGAAACATTAGTTATTACTTCCTCCAGTCGGATTAAATTGACGGAGAGGGGAGCCAAAGCTACCATATCACGTGGTTAAACCCGGGTCGATTAAATATGACTAGAGATAATATTATCGGTGTCTCCAAATTACCTGCAGGAGTCCGAGTTGCCCTCCGATGTTGGGGTGGAGGTAGGAATAAGATTTAGGCTCATGAGGGGCCGACAAATTAAATTTCCTCATTAGGACGTCACCTCCGTCATCGACAGTGGCTCAGCCGCATGCGTTCTCAGACCGGGGTCAGGAGGGGTCCATGTCGCGCTCTCGCTCCCCTTCGCCTTAGCCGTCAACGCCTTAGCACCTACAGTGGATATGCCTCCCCCTCGTCTTCAGCCAACACATCCCCCCTGCTCAACAGCTGGAGATCAGGCGGAGTGGACGTCATGCATTGGCTAAGGATGGGGCTGGAGTCACAGATGAGGATATGATCCAGAAGGCAATGGGCCGTAAAGCGGCCAAGAACCTCGACGCGTCAGGTACGAAGAACTCCTCCACATCTTTTCTTAAATTTTCAAATTCCAAATTTCTTTCACGTTGAGTAGTGCAGGTGTTTCTTTGGGTCGTAGTTTGGAGGAGATATCGGTTTCGGCCAACGTCTTGAGGCATTTGGAATACAACCGCATCAAAATCATCCCAACGGCTTTGACGGGGGTTGAACCATCTACTATAGAGGAGGAGGAAGATGATGTCATCTCAGATGATCGTCTTCTTTCGACTTTAATAGGTGGTATTTCAGAGGTGTATTTAGAACAGTCGGGCTAGAATCATTTTCATGATCTAAAATCTTCTCAACCTACTTCTAAGTCTTCCGCTAGAAAAAAAGAAAAAGCATAGATCAAGTATAAATACAAAATCTAAGATAGTTTCAAATGAATGAGATGTTTAGGAATAGCAGAGGTCTTTGGGACTTGGATAAACATTCTCATATTGCCAATTGCTGTAAGGACTATAATTTTGATTTTTTTGCTATTTCTGAGACAGGTAAGAAAGATTACTCTCAAAGCCTCTTAAACCTGTTATCCGAAGAACTAGACTTTGCCTGGTTCTCTCGCCCACCTTGTGGTAGGTCCAGTGGCTTGCTTGTTGGAGTTTGAACATATTCGATGTAAGTTTTGGCTAATTCTGATGGCAACTATCATATCAAACACGCCATTCGGAACAGAGCGGATAATTTCATTTGGAGACTAGTCTCCGTTTATGGCGCTGCCTAGGACAAGTTTAAAGCGTAATTTTTATGTGAGCTTGTTAATCTTGCAAAGGACGATCCTTACCCCATTCTCATTGGGGGATTTCAATTTGCTCAGATTTCATCATGAAAAAAGTAAAAGTCAATTTAATGGCCAATGGACTTTCTTGTTTAATGATGTCATTGATAGCTTGGACTTGAGAGAGTTTGACATGGTAGGCTGACAGTTTACTTGGGATAACAGTCTACCTGACCGATGTATACTACTTGGGAGGATAAATACCCTGTGGTGTCTTCACGCGCTCTAGAACTATTGAAAATTTGTCGGACCATGCTCCCTTACTTTTAACTATCGAAAATCCAAGACAACTGTCTAAACGTCCGTTCAAGTTTAAACTTTGATGGCTACAGCAGGATGGTTTTCACGAGATGGTTAAGAATGTATGAGAAAGACCACTATGGCAACAACCCGATAGTAAGGTGGAATAAGAAGATGTGTGCTCTACGCAAACACCTTTCCAGATTGGCCAGCCACATAGTTGGTATTCTTAAAAAAGAGAAGCTCTGCTTATCAACTATAATTGATGATTTGGAGGCGTTCGCTGAAGTTACACCACTAACGAGCCTAGAATTGTAATTAAAAAACCAATCTAATGCACAATTAACGGGTCTTCTTCGGGAAGAAGAGTTGAAATGGTACCAACGTTCAAAAGCCCAATTCAGTCTAGAATGAAATTCAAATACTAGATATTTTCATGGGTTTGCCAATGACCGTCACAGGAAAAAGCGTATTTTATCTCTAGTACAGGATGAGGGATTAATTCACGGCCATGATTAACTCAAATCGTATATTACTAATTATTACAAGGATCTATTTGATCCACCCAATGGGAGTTCCTTCTCTCTTGATGATTCTCAAATAGCCAACATACCCCAAGTGTCTCCGGAGGAGAATGCTATTTTAACGGCTCCTTATTCAGAGGAGGAAGTTAATAAAACTATTTTCCAAATGAAACATAACAAAGCCCCGGGCCCAGATGGTTTCACTACTGAATTTTATTAGAATTTTTTGGTCACATCTTCTGCAAATGTTCAGCTTCAGCGTTTTACACGCTGGACAGTTGGAGTTATTCTGTCTAAACTTTGGTGAGGTTATCTTATTACCTAAGGTTTAAGGAGGTAGAAAGGATTCAACAATATGGACATATCTACCTTTTAAACGTAAGCTTCAATATATTCATGAAAGTGGTCACCATTAGACTGAATACAGTGGTTGATCATGTGGTGAGGCCGTCGCAGACCGCATTCATGCAAGGATGTAATATCCTAGATGGGGTAGTGGTCCTACATGAGGCGGTACATGAACTGCACACCAAAAAGATGAATGGATTTATTTTAAAGCTTTATTTTGAGAAGATTTACGACAAAGTAAAGTGGGTTTTTCCTTCATCAAACAGTCATGATGAAAGGTCTTTCACCAGAGTGGAAATATTTGATCAATGATTTCGTGTCTGAAGGAAGCGTTGTGATCTATGTTAATGATGACACGGGACATTTTTTCCAGACAAGAAAAGGTTTGTGCCAAGGTGACCCTCTATCACCACTTTTATTCAACGTTTTGGCTGATATGCTCGTTATCTTGATTGAACGTGCTAAATCTGATGGCCAAATTGAAGGGGCGATCCCACATCTGGTCGATGGGGGTTTATCAGTCCTTCAATATGCTGATGACGCAATTTTATTTATGGAACATGACCTCGATAAAGTTCGAAATCTAAAGCTAGTCTTGGCGGCTTTTGAGCAGTTATCAGGTCTCAAAATCAATTTTCATAAAAGTGAATTGTTTTGATTCGGCGAGGCTCAGGACTGAGTTGCCACATACACAGAACTGTTTAGTTGTGGGCAGGACCAGTTTCCTATCAACTATTTGGGAATCCTGATCCATCATCGGGGATTAACAATTGCTGAGTGGAAACTAGTGGAGGAAAGACTTCAAAAGCGTCTTAGTAGTTGGAAAGGTAAAGTGTTATCCCTTGGAGAAAGACTGGTACTCATTAATTCAGTACTTACAAATATGATTTTGTATATGATATCCTTCTTCCTTGTGTCAAAAGGTGTTTTACACAAACTCGATTATTATCGATCGAGATTTTTTTGGCAAGTGGATAACGAAAAAAAGAAGTATCGACTTGTTAAATAGAATGTTGTAAGCCGTCCCAAAGATATGGGTGGGTTGGGTGTTCATGAACTTAAGGTCAAAAACTTGGCCTTACTAGGAAAATGGATTTTTAAGCTTCTAACCGAAGATGGTGTATGGCAGACCCTTGTTAAAAGAAAGTACATTACCCAGAAAGCGTTATCCTAAATCCTTTGGAAACCGGGAGATTCGCATTTCTGGGCTGGCTTAATGGCTACGAAGAAGTTTTTCTTCAGATATGGTAATTTCTCCATTAAGGACGGCTCATAGATACAGTTCTGGGAGGATTCCTGGTTAGGGAATAGGCCTCTCTCTGAACAATATCCATCGTTATATAGAATTGTTCGTCGCAAAAGTGATATCATTTGTTTAGTAATGGCGACCTCACCTCCGTCAGTGACATTTAGACGAGATTTATATGGTCCGAGACTTTATGCGCGGAATGCCTTACTGCTTCGTTTGGAATCCATTAAATTTCTGAAGGGCCGGATGAATTTCGTTGGAACTTACAATCCAACGGAAAGTTCATAGTAAATTTATTGTACAATGCAATTATCCAACTTGAAATATCAGTTCATACGAACAAGAAGATTCGAAGATGAAAATACCGCTAAAAATTAAGATTTTTAGCTGGTATTTACGTCAAGGGGAAATCCTAACCAAAGATAATCTTGTTAAAAAAATTGTCTTGGGAGTAGTCAGTGTGTTTTCTGTCATCACAATGAGACGATTAAACACTTGTTCTTCTAGTGCCGTTTTGCCAGATCTAATGGTCAGACATCCAAGTAGCTTCTGATCTATATCCTCCGACTAGTATGGCCAATATCTTTGGTAATTGGCTTCATGGTATTGATCACATGTTTAGAACGCTTATTAGGGTGGGAGCGCTTGCCGTTATATTATCGCTATGGCTATACAGAAATGAAAAAGTTTTTAATGATATGAATTGCTCTCTCTTGTATGTTATTTACACAGATGTACCACTATTCTCCGTTCGCGGTCTGCTCCGCAAAGGGTGGAGAACCACGATCTCTTTACGAAGGTGCGTACACGGTTGGAGAATACGGCGATGGATACTTTTTCGCTACATGGGTGGTAGCATAATCTAACAATTGGACCACCCATTTCATCCTATGCGTTCTACAATTGCTTATGATTGATATATAATTCGCTTTTTTTTATATTTTTGCTTTGAGATATTTTAGACTTTTATCGGTTGTGTGCATCTTAGCTATGCAGAGACCGGGTTATCGAAAAAAAAGGAAGGCTGATCAAGCTAATCTTCAAGTATGTGACGACAAAATCTAAACCAAGCAACCCAATATAGCTTGATGCAGCATATCATGAGGGGGCATGGATGTTATTAGTGATGCTTACCATAGTGTTTAAACATTGATTACCACAACATGTAATCTCTTAAGTATCCTGTTATGTCTATGTTTCCTATGTGTCATGGCATCTGAAGACCATGCTACGACAATCCCCATCTTTAGATGTTGCTTTTGCTGCTCCTTCTGTACTTCTGTTGCTATAGACAAAACCATAGAGCATTAGTTATTTTAGTGCAGTCCCTTATTGTCCTCGTTGTATATAAGTGTTTGCTACCCCGTTCATGATTTTGTGTGCTTTATCCTAATTTCATCATATTGACTTTATTTTGTAAAACCTAAAAACGTATTGCACTTGATTTTTATGAATATTATATAAATTATAAATCAGCGCTAATTTCACGGAATTGTGCGCCCTTTTCAGTATAACGTCTGAAAATATCTGAATGTACCTTTGGAAAAAAGATTACTTCCTTCGGATCAGTGTAACTGACGCGCACACATTTTAAGACAGCCTTTGACCACTAATTTGTCTAAGCAAATATAAATTTTATGTCCTCAAATCTATACCATTAGATTCATATTCAAAAAATATTTTCAATAATATAATTGTTGTGAGAATAAAATAATGATCAAAGTAATTTCCTAATCTACTTGAGCGTCTGTTAAGCCAATCCGGAGGGAGTAGATGCGGAGTGATGGGCCAGATTTTTTTTTTTTGAGAAACACAGTACAAACGCAGACGCTCACATCCGCGCGCATACACTCACCCCTATGAACGCACACACGCACACCCTACCCCTATGAGCATCTTCGGAAGACTGAGCCGGCGGATTGGATCTTGAAATTGACGAAGTCACCACAGGCGCCTCGCTGTCGACGGGAATATCGCCTCCCACTCAATGAATATTCCGCCTTTATGAGACACACAGATGTCAAACCTGGGGTTTGAACTCTGGTAGGCTGGGGGTACAACCACCCTCCTAACCACCCAACCTCAGATTGGTTCTCGTGATGGGCCAGATTTGGGTTGGGTACGTTGGTATCCCGCAGGTTCTCCACCATAAATGCAATATCAAAAGATAAATAGAATCACTTTACAAAGCAGGAGCTAGATCTATAATTTAGAAGGTGGGAGCCTGACGATAGATGCAGCTATGCACGACTGAGTGAATACTTCTCAACAAAGAGGCGACGGGATATGTACGAAGTTTTTTTTTGTCATGGTATATACCTAAACTGATGGGACTGTAAACTTTGTATTGTTTTCGTATTATACATTTATACCCTGATTTAGAATTTTCATGGTCGAAACGTTGTTCCGCGTGGCTAGATTGTGCCACACCTAGCCTTGAATCGACAAGCTATATTTCATGTGTTTGGTTTAATGTAGTTGTGGCTGGGGTGTGCTCCGGTGTCCCCCCCCTGGTGAACGACGTTCAGGTGGGATACCCGTTCGAGACGGTGGGGCCGTATTAGTTGCGTATAATTATACTCCACGTCATTTTCCACATAGATGATCGGATGCCACGTAGATATTGTACGTATCTTAGGTGAAGACGGTTTCCGCCGGCCCCACGTCATTAGAATCGGAGTTGAACCCGAAAATTACGTCGATCAGGTGGAGTTGATGCCGGCGATAGGCGGTGGTTACGGGGAAAATATTTGAATCCTTGCGTGTGCGCCATTGCTGGTTCTCCTTAGGGTTTGAAAGGTTCTATCGGGAGGGAGACGGCAGGGACGACGACGTTGGGAACGGCAAGGCGTAGCGGTTTCGTTCGTGTGCGCCATAGCTCATCCTCGTTAGGGTTTGGAAGGTTCTGTCCATCGGGAGGGAGACGGCAGGGAGGACGACGTTGGGGCGGCAAGGCGTAGCGCACGGCGACGAGGAGTCTGGGCAAGGTCGGACGTGGAGGCGGGAGGCGGATCCGGCGACGAGGAGTCTGGGGCAAGGTCGGACGTGGAGGCGGGAAGCGGATCCTGCGACGAGGAGGCTGTGCAAGGTCGGACGTGGAGGCGGGAGGTGGATCCGGCGACGAGGAGGCTGGGCAAGGATCGCACGCGGGTTGTTCCTGCTGCTACAGGCGGCGTTAGGGTTTGGCGGATCATTGTTGGTTCGTGGTAGGTAAAGTAATTGCATGTTCATGATTTGGTTGATGTTAGGGTTTGGGTTTCGAGCTCCTTTTTTGAGATGTACTTATTTTGGTTGTTACTTTGAACAGGCGATGGACGTTTCAGATTTGAGTGCAAGTTCAATGGAGTACGAAAGCGGAAATACAGATGAAGAGGAATTCAATATTTCGTCTGCCAACTATAATGCACCTCGTGAAGATGAACAAAGTTTGGGAGACGATGATGTCGACGAAAGTGTGAGTGAAACGGAAGTACTAGTTTTATTTAGTACTTGCATGTAAGTAGTTAAATACTGATTGTGCTTATTTTTGCTAATAGATGGATGCAGATGGTGTTGATGTAGAAGATGATAATGTAGAGCAAGAAGAAGATGTTGACACTGATAATGTGAGTTTGTAGTAATAATTGTGTGATTGCATAAAAATATGGAATATCTGATAATGTGAATTGATGTTGACATGGTTTAAAATGAATTAGATTCAGAGTGATGTTCTGGAGGAGGCAACTGATGACGAGAGATTGGACTGTGGTTTTGTTGATGAGGTATGCATTTTAATTTTATTAGGTGATATGTATGTTTAATTTATATTTAATAACTCAACAATGCATTTTATATAGTCGTGACATGGCCGTTAATATTTCTTGTTTGGTCAGGTCTTAGTTGGCGATAATTCTTCTTACGACTATTACGGTGATTCAGACTTGGAGACTATAGAAGAACCTGTTAGAAGAAGACATGTAAGATTTATGAATTTATTCGTTGTATGACTCGCGGCCATGGCGTTAAAAAAATTGTTTTAAATGTTATCCAATTGTGCATGCAGGTGAAATCAGTTGGTAAGAAAAAGAATGGATCGGAGGATGAAGATGAGAGTGATACGATAAGATAAGAGAAAGTTTTACTCGGGAAGTAATGGAGAAGACCTTTGTGTCCGAGGCAGCTGCTTATACTTTTTATAATGGATATGCTCGACAAGAGGGATTCAGTGTAAGAAAGTTCAAGTTCAAAGAGACTAAGGGTGCTAACAAAATAGTTCGCAGAAGGCGGTTTGTGTGTTCTCGGGAAGGAAAACGTAACAGCAAGTTTCTGACTATGGACAACCGCACTCGTAGGTTGAGACCTTTGTAATTGTAAAGCGGAGTTGGATGTGAAGCTTGATAGAGGTTCGGGGGTTTGGCGAGTTGCAAAATTTGTTTACAAGCACAGTCATAAGTGTGCAGAACCGAGCGAGAGCCCATTTTTATGGTCACATAGGAGGATAAAAGATTTCCGTGAAGCGGAGATATTAGCATTGGCAGCAGCTGGGGTTAGGAAGCATGTGATCATGGATACCTTCCTCAGCAAGTATGGTCGGTACACCACCGTTGGGTTTACGAGGAAGGACTTGTACAACATGTGCTGCAGGGAGAAGAGAAAGTTACTTGCAGGTGGTGATGCTAGCTCAGCCATTGCCATGATGGAGAACCGGAGGAAGAAGTTTGCTGACTTTTTTTTTTGAGTACGACGTTGATAGTAAATGTCGTTTGAAAAGCTTGTTCTGGTGTGATGCTCAGTCCCGGCAGGATTACAATGATTATGGAGACGTACTTGTGTTCGATAGTACATATAAGATGAACCGATATGGTATGCCATTTGTTCCGTTTGTTCGAATTAACAATCACCGGAGGACGATAGTTTTTGCGTGTGTCATCTTATCAGATGAGAAGGAAAGCACGTATGTATGGTTACTGAAGACTTTTTTGAAAGCTATGTTGCAGCAGAAACCCAAGTCAATAATCACCGATGCCGATAGTGCGATGATTAGAGCTATTCGAAGTGTGTTTCCGGAGCAGTCGCACCGTATTTGTTCATGGCACATTGAAAAGAACATGGCTCGGCACCTAAGTTTCAAGTCGTTGAGTGAGTTTCGGGCTCTGTTGTATTACACGAACACACTGGATATATTCGAGGAAAGATGGCACGCTTTTATCCAGAAATGGCAGACGGAGAAAACACAGACGTGGCTGAAAAGAATGTACAAGAAGAGGAGATTATGGGCAGAGGCGTACCTATCTGAGGGTTTCTGGCTTGGTATGAAAAGCAATCAGCGAAGTGAAAGTCTTAACTCATGTCTTCACCTACACCTAGACTACGGTATGACACTAGTGGATTTGATTTTGCACTACGAGAATGCTATAGTGCGCATTAGAGAGACGGAGGCAAAAGATGACCGCATCGGTTCACGGACATCACTCGTACCGAGTAACCAATTTGAGGAGAATTGAGAGAGCTGCTGCAAAGGTATTCACTCCGGCAAACTTTTATATATTGCAGCAAGAGATATATAAAATAGAAGGCATTGAGGTTATAGATCGGTATAAGGGAACGTAAGGTGAGATGCAGTTTGTTGTTGCTTGGAAAAAGAGAAAGCATGCAAAGTTTTATGTTGACTATAAACCGGCCAACTCGGATAAATTAGTAGAGTGCAGCTGTCGAAGGATGATCCGGAGGGGACTTCCTTGCAAGCATATTCTGCATGTACTTGATGTGCTGGATTTGGATGAAATACCGGGTTGTTTAGTTCTTCTGCGATTCTCTAAACAAGCTAGGGGTGGCTTGCTAGCGAGGCGCACGAGCGATGTACATGATTGGGGTTTTCCCGTAGCGGAGGAGCGACAAAGATTTACGGAGTTGAATGTGTTACAAGCTGAAGCATTGCAAGTTGCATACAAAGATCCACTGTTGTTCGAGCGGACCAAGGCATTTTATGCTGACATTATTTCAAACAAGATGGAGTATGATAATGTACCCAACCGTCCCACAAACTCGCTGAATACTAATGTAAATGAATTGGGTGACCCTCGCTCAAGTTGCTGCTCGAGGTGCGCCTAAGAAACGAAAGCGTAGAGATGATGGACAAGGACCCGTGACAATGAATGGAAGGCCATTATCGTATGACGAGCGGGGTAGGGGGATTCGATGTACCAGATGCAAAAAGGCTGGACACACCAAACGTAGCTTGAAGTGTGACCTGAATCCTAGGTGAGTATAAATTTTTCCTGGCGATCAATTATTTATGCATCATTTTAAACTTTAGTTATTTACTTTATCATCTGTGTTGTTAATTGCAGGCATGTTGCGCATATGTTAGGAGGTCAGGATGATGAATGACTTATTTTGAAGGACGAACTTGGCACGACATTATGAAGATTCAGTTGGCATGCCGATATGTTTTATGTAGTCATTGGCTATATGAAGTCGTAGTCATTGCTCATTATGTGTTGTATTTGAAAAATTTTGATGATACTGATATTTTGATGGTGCTATTACTACATTAATTGATGCTGATGATATTTCACAATTTTGATGCATACAAATTGTTGGCAGACCATGGTTTTAAAGTTATGTTATTTAAAGATCTGTTATATGAAGGTGGAGTTGGAATGGTGACATGGGTTTTAAAGGAGATAATTACAAAAACCCACGACAATTGCGGCTAGTGTTTCAAAAAAGCACGCCTTTCATATTTTTGACAGAAAACCAACAGTTTGATCTAACAGCGTGACAGATACCCACCACTTCGCGAAATGAGATCGGTTTAGCGGGTTAAGCATCAAACTGACAGGTGGGGTCCATAGTCAAGCTGACGTGGCAACGGAGATAGGTCAAAACGACCCGGCCGGCCCGTGCGTTGGGTCATTCTGTTCTTTTCTCCCCTTCTCCCGTCCGCCGCCGTCGCACGTCCGCCGCCGCAGGAACGCCGCCGCCGCCATGCCGTCGTGGAACGACGGTGAGAGCAGCAGCCAAGACGCGCTCTGCTCTCTGAGTTCGCACATGGAGCCGATCTGAGCCCAACGTCTCGGGTACGTGTTGAGCTAGGGTTAGGGTTTGGTAAAATTTGGGAATTAGTTGATTTACTCTGTTTTATTCGAATTGGTTGCATTTTATCTTGTGATTTAGGTCCCAGAGACCATGTATGACCCGGATTACGCCGGTGTTCATGTTGGGCCGGAGCGCTTCCACCATCACTTGCCGTGCCACAAGTATGTGGCATTCGAGGGGACGAACACGGGCCGGAGGTTCTTGGGCTGTGGATGCAAGGTAGGAACATCTCTTCAATATCTTGTGCATTTACAAATCCTTGTGCATTTAGAAAATGTTGTGACAGTTCTTGTGTTGTGGATGGATGTAGCAATAGAAAACCTTGTGTCATATTTAGCACCATATTTTTGAGCCACATTGTTTCATGAACACTTGTACTAAATTTTGGAATAAAAATAATTTTCAGGAAAATATTTGTGAGACAGTATTTTGGGTGGATCACGAGTGGCCACAATCTCTGAAACATGCATTGCTCCAGTTGTGGCATTCATTTGAGGAGGAAAAGGAAACCAGAATCTCTGGTAATGTAGAGTATGCTACTGCCAATTACCAGCTAGTGCTTGAGAAGAGGGAGTTGGAAAAGAAAAACCTTGAACTGCATAAACAACTTGGTAACATGAGTAGTGATCAAGAAGCAATGGTTCCAAAATCTGCTGCTGAACTTGAGAAGGTTATGAAGGAGAAGGCAGAGCTGCAGATTGCCACTCTAAAGGAGGAGAAGAAGAAGGCTGGAGTATTACGTTGCGGATCTCTTCAATATTAGAGATAGAAACCCGAAGAAGATGAAGGCCATACAAGAGATTTGTGCAAGTTGGGAGTGAAGCATACCGGTATGTTGATGTAATAAATGTAGTAGATGTTCTATCTCTGATATTTGTGTAACTGAACCAAGTACTATGTATATGTTGTATCACTGTGTGGAGAGATCTACTGTGTGGACCAAGTACTAAGTGTTGTTCTATGAAATAACTGTTGTGTTGGTTACTCCTTATGAAATGCATGGTTTAGTAGCTACATTGTTTGCCAATGTGTTATAATGGATTGAATATGTAGCGATATGTACATTACAATAGCTAGTGTGTCAAAAATATGAAAGATGGTGGTTTTTTGAAACCGTAGCCACAATTGTGGTGGCTTTTTGTACTGGGGCGCAAGGCCAGGCTGCATTACGGATGGTCTGTCCATGCTACTATGGTTGATGCATAATTGTCATGTAAGTGCTGTTGAAATTTTGGTAACAAACTTTTTTGTGTAACACTAGTAGCTTAATATATAGATCAATCACACTAGTAGATCAATCACACTAGTAGCTTAATATATATATGAATACTTAAAATCACACAATCACAGTACTTGCCAACCGTATTTAAATGTCATACATATAGATTCACAGAAGCCGAGATTGACACAAGTCGGGAAACCTTCTACGGGACTAAAACACAACCTATGATCACTCGTAGCTTTATCTACTTAGTAAATCTCTTGGAGATCCGGACAACCTTCGATTTCACCGTCTCTAACGGATTTGAAGTTGCTAGAACTATCCGTGCGTTAATGAGGTTCCTTGATCCGTTTATCATCTCCCTGCAAACAATAGGCATCGGTTATTCATTTTATGTACCACGGAACAAAGGTGTTTGGTCACCATGTAGAATATCAGTACCTGTGATATTTCTTTATTCCATTTATCTCCATCCCAATGTTCCATGCATTGAAGAATAAATAAGCCACATGAATTGCTGCACAATTAATTCGGTTCATTGAGTTAGTACATGCAATAGTAGCGTAATAAGTATTTAGTTGTAGTTTGCATGTACTGACCCATCTTTTTGCTGCGGCATATCGTATGATTTTATATCCCAAGATATCACATCAGGGAAAAATCCAGATGTAGATTTGTTGTACTCTTGGATGTCAGCAGAAATTTGTTGTCTCTATACAAATATAGATAATTAGATGTTTCTGTACGCATGAAATTTGAAGACACTATGTAGTAGAAGAAACAAGTACTGCAGAGCTCACGATGGTTGTCTATGGTCACACTTAATGGAAATAATGAGTCAAGAACTTGGAATTCTTGCTTGGGTGTGTGCATGATCACGGTAGTCGAGTGATTGTTCGATATGTTAACTGGAAAATATGCCTGTGTCACAGGAAAAATTGTGAGTACATGCAATGTAAATTAGTATTACTACTAAATTTTGTCATATTGATGGAATACTTTACCTTCTCCCGCCTAAAATATTCGTCGATAACTCGTTGAATGGTTCCAGTTCTTACAGCTAGGTGATCATTGTTCTTATTATTTTTGTTTTGTTTTGTGGCCCTTGCGATGTGCTTCTAGCAGGAATGATGACCTCCACGCTGCACATAAGTACCGATCATCCCCAACACGACGAGACAAATCTCCAATGTAAGCATCGATAACCTGAAAAACAAAGGTTTGGTCTAGTTAACACACAAACATACATGTGCATAATTCATACATTAAAAGTATGTGCACAGTTGAATCGTCAGCAATATACTTACATCATCTGTACACCATTTATGGTCTAGAACCACTTTAAGCCGTTGTGATGTCAACGTGACGCCAATATCATTTTTGTAGATAATTTTTTTCCCATTTACCTCACTCTTGCAACATAGTTGAACAAAAATCTCTGCTGCTGCAATGTGTTCCGCTGTTAAGGCAGTAGAGTCTTGCGGAATTTCAACTTCATTGCTGGGCGGAGTAGCTGTACACAAAAAATGCATTGTGTTTAGTATCACATTAGTAATCAAAAATTTAAGTACATATCTTCCGTTGCGTACCTATTGCGGGAGTTGGCTTTTTTCGAGGTTGTCGTTTCGTTCGATTCTCAATGATATAAGGATATCGCAGTTTAAGAGGGAGCTTTCGCTTCCTCTTTCCATGTACATCTTCATTCTTGCCGGTTGCACTGTTGACGCTTTTTGATCCTTCTGAGGCAGCCTCTTTGTCTTCGTCTTCTTTGTTCATATTTTTGAGGGCAGGTTCAAAAATATTTGATGGCACCTCCGATGAAGAGGCCTCCTTAAAATCTTCAGCAAGTTGCCATGGATTGTCTGGCGTGCCATCCCCTAAGAAGTCACACTTGGTCCTTGCAGGTGTTATGTAATCCTCTTCTTTATTGTCCTCTTTCGACACCTACGGAAAGGAAACATACAAGCACGTGACGCAGGTGAAAGCATGTTAATCCGCATTATTCACAATAGTGGAAGCATGTTAATCTGCATTATTTGTTGTGAAACTAACCTTGTCAACATCTTCTTTAGGTAATGACACACTCCGGTGTCACTTTTTTTGTCGTAAACAAATTCTTTCCGTTCGGGTACTCCGTTGAGGTAAGATCCGCAGCCTTCGTCATAACAAGATCGATCCGAAAGTGTTTCCGCGGATGGCTTGTACCTAACACCTGATTTGTTTAATAATTTGACAACATCCTCGCAACAAGGAAACAAATTTTAGGATGTCAATAATAATTAAATACATGGTGAACTTTGTTGTTCATAATTATTTCGGCCTAATCACCTTCGCGCATCTCTCTGGTAGTTCTTCCATCATATCCCTCTTAAAATCCTGCATCATCCTCTTCATGGTGGTTTCCATCTTTATTTCCCACGACGGGCCGGGTTTTCTCGAGCTACTAGCCTTCCCAGTGCTCCTTCCATTGCCCTTTCCATTGCTCCTTCCAGTACCCGGTTTTTTTGTTTCCATCTGTTTTCTTCCTATATTCCTCTGTGATGTTATCTTCAATCTAAAATTAAGAAATTTAATATGTCAGTATGATATTTGGCAGTACATAGTTATATGCAAAACAACTATAATAAATGAAATGGCCGGTACATGTATGCTTACCTTAAGGATACCTTTGCCCCGGCCATTATCTTGATCATAGCTATCTCTCAAGGCTACAGCAGCTTCTGTCCAGTTGATCATAAGTGGGCGTGAAGAGATGCGAGCATATAGTGCTATCTCATCAAGAGGTTGCACTTTCTCCCAATACAAGTACTACATGTAAAAAATATATAAAGGATAGTTAGTATATGTTGCAACAAATACAAAAAAAAACATTAAAGGACATGTACCTCTAAAATTGCAACATTGCCTTTCGGCCACTGCCTAACATATATTCCTCTCCGGCAAGGGCTGATCTGGTCGATGACATATGCAAGTGTGAATTGGTTCCAATTCAAGTTGTGTAACTTGTACATTGTTTCCACAAATGCATAGAACGGCTTGTAAACCGTAGTCCGTCGAAGTAGGAGCTAGAACAAGCCCTATAAGAATTAAGACAGCTTCTTCGAAGGAAGTCGTCATTTGTGGCTTTTGATGTAATGATTTCATTAATCATATCTTTCATGACTAAATTGCCAGTTTTTTTACTAAGAAATCTAGTAGGTATGTTTGTTTTCCATTCTTCTCCTTCCTCTTCCAAAATATCAGCAGACGACAAGCCTTCATCCTGTAATCCTAGCAAGCATTGAAGGAGATATGCTCTAGAGGCAATAATAAAGTGGTTATTATTTATATCTTTATGTTTATGATAAATGTTTATATATCATGCTAGAATTGTATTAACCGAAACATTAGTACATGTGTGATATGTAGACAACAAGAAGTCCCTAGTATGCCTCTTAAACTAGCTTGTTGATTAATGGATGATTAGTTTCATAATCATGAACATTGGATGTTATTAATAACAAGGTTATATCATTATATGAATGATGTAATGGACACACCCAATTAAGCGTAGCATAAGATCTCGTCATTAAGTTATTTGCTATAAGCTTTCGATACATAGTTACCTAGTCCTTATGACCATGAGATCATGTAAATCACTTATACCGGAAAGGTACTTTGATTACACCAAACACCACCGCGTAAATGGGTGGCTATAAAGGTGGGATTAAGTATCCGGAAAGTATGAGTTGAGGCATATGGATCAACAAGTGGGATTTGTCCATCCCGATGACTCGGATAGATATACTCGGGCCCTCTCGGTGGAATGTCGTCTAATGTCTTGCAAGCATATGAATGAGTTCATAAGAGACCACATACCACGGTATCTAGTAAAGAGTACTTGTCGTGAGACGAGGTTGAACAAGGTATAGAGTGATACCGAAGATCAAACCTCTGGACAAGTAAAATATCGCGAGACAAAGGGAATTGGTAATATATGTGAATGGTTCATTCGATCACTAAAGTCATCGTTGAATATGTGGGAGCCATTATGGATCTCCGGATCCCGCTATTGGTTATTGGTCGGAGTGAGTACTCAACCATGTCCGCATAGTTCTCGAACCGTAGGGTGACACACTTAAAGTTGGATGTTGAAATGGTAGTTCTTGAATATGGAATGGAGTTGGAATATTTGTTCGAAGTCCCGGATGTGATCCCGGACATCACGAGGAGTTCCGGAATGGTCCGGAGAATAAGATTCATATATAGGATGTCATTTTATGTGAATAAAATGTCGCGGAAGGTTCTATGGAAGGTTCTAGAAGGTTCTAGAAAAGTCCGGAAGAAACCACCAAGGAAGGTGGAGTCCACAAGGGACTCCACCTCCATGGCCGGCCAGCCCTAGATGGGGTGGAGTCCCAAGTGGACTCCACCATAGGGGGCCGGCCACCCCCCCACATGGGAGGTGGGAATCCCACCTTTGGGTGGGAGTCCTAGTTGGGCTAGGTTTGCCCCCTCCTATGGAAGGTTTTGGTTTCGGGTCTTATTCGAAGACTTGGACACCAACACTTGGGATCCACCTATATAATGAGGGGCCAAGGGAGGGGGCCGGCCACCCCTAAGACCATAGCTTGGCCGCCCCCCCTTGAGTGGCCGGCCACCCCCTCCCAAACCCTAGCTTTGCTCCTCTACTTCATATTGCCCGGTTTGCTTAGCGAAGCTCCGCCGAACTTCTACACCGCCACCGACACCACGCCGTCGTGCTGTCGGATTCAAGAGGAGCTACTACTTCCGCTGCCCGCCGGAACGGGGAGGTGGACGTCGTCTTCATCAACAACCGAACGTGTGACCGAGTACGGAGGTGCCGCCCGTTCGTGGCGCCGGAACCGATCGTGATCAAGATCTTCTACGCGCTTTTGCAAGCGGCAAGTGAACGTCTACCGCAGCAACAAGAGCCTCATCTTGTAGGCTTTGGAATCTCTTCAAGGGTGAGACTCGATACCCCCTCGTTGCTACCGTCTTCTAGATTGCATCTTGGCTTGGATTGCGTGTTCGCGGTAGGAAAATTTTTGTTTTCTATGCAACGTTATCCTACAAAGTGGTATCGCAGCCGTGTCTATGCATAGATGGTTGCACGAGTAGAACACAATGGTTTGTGGGCGTTGATGCTCTTGTTATCTTTAGTTGAGTACTTTGCATCTTTATGGCATAGTGGGATGAAGCGGCTCGGACTAACTTTACATGACCGCGTTCATGAGACTTGTTCCTCGTTCGACATGCAACTTGTATTGCATAAGAGGCTTTGCGGGTGTCTCGTCTCTCCTACTATAGTAAAGATTCAATTTACTCTTCTATTGACAACATTAGTATCAACGTTGTGGTTCATGTTCGTAGGTAGATTAGATCTATATCGAAAACCCTAAACCACGTAAAATATGCAAACCAAATTAGAGAGCGTCTAACTTGTTTTTGCAGTGGTTTGGTGATGTGATATGGCCATAATGTGATGATGAATATGTATGAGATGATCATTATTGTATTGTGGCAACCGGCAGGAGCCTTATGGTTGTTTTTAAATTTCATGTTGAGTAGTATTTCAAAGTAGTTGTAATAGTTGCTACATGGAGGACAATCATGAAGACGGCGCCATTGACCTTGGTGCTTCGCCGACGATGATGGAGATCATGCCCGAAGATGATGGAGATCATGTCCGTGCTTTGGAGATGAAGATCAAAGGCGCAAAGACAAAAGGGCCATATCATATCACATATGAACCGCATGTGATGTTAATCCTTTTATGCATCTTATTTTGCTTAGATCGCGACGGTAGCATTATAAGATGATCCCTCACTAAAATCTCAAGATAATAAAGTGTTCATCCTTAGTAGCACCGTTATCAAGTCTTATCGTTTCGAAGCATCTCGTGATGATCGGGTGTGATAGATTCGATAAGTACTTACAACGGGTGCAAGACAGTTTTTGCACATGCGGATACTAAGGTGGCCTTGACGAGCCTAGCATGTACATACATGGTCTCGGAACACGTGATACCGAAAGGTAGAGCATGAATCATATGATTGATATGATGAACACTTTGAGTGTTCGCCATTGAAATTACACCTTTTCTCGTGATGATCGATTTGAGGTGCGATGGATTTGGTTCGTGTGATCACTAAGACAATGCGAGGGATATTGTTTTGAGTGGGAGTTCACCTAAATTTTTAATTATGTTGAATTAAAATTTGAACTCAATTTGTCATAAACTTAGTCTAAACTATTGCAAATATATGTTGTAGAGATGGCGTCCTCAATCAATTTTAACCAGCTTCCTAGAGAAAGAAAAGCTTAAGAGCAACGGTAGCAACTTCACCGACCGGTTCCGTCATGTAAGGATCTTCCTCTCTCGGCGGAAATCTGCAATATGTGCTTGATGCACCGCTAGGTGACCCTCCTCGCAGTAAACCGAAACCGATGAAGTAAAAGCTCGTTTACGAGACTCGGAAAACTCGGTACTCTCAAGTTCGCGGTGCCATCCTCGTGCGCTCCGGAATCCGATCTTCAAAAACGTTTTGAGCACCACGATCCTCATGAGTTGATGAATGAGCTGAAAGCTATTTTTGAGACTCATGCGGCCGTGGAATGCTATGAAGCATCGAAACATTTCTTCACCGTATGATGGAAGAAGGCAGCTCCATTAGTGAGCACATGCTCGCCATGACCGGGCATGCGAAGAAACTCGATGACTTGGGAATAGTGATTCCTAACAGACCGGGGATTAATCGTGTCCTTCAATCACCGCCACCAAGTTACAAGAACTTTGTGATGAACTACAATATGCGTAACATGAACAAGGAGTTACTCGAACTCTTTGGCATGCTAAAAGCCGCTGAGATTGAGATCAAGAAAGAGCACCAAGTGTTGATGGTCAACAAGACCACCGAGCTCAAGAAACAGGGCAAGTCTAAGGGAAAATTCAAGAAGGGTGGCAAGAAAGCTGCCACGCCTCCTATGAAACCTAAGAACGGCCCTAAGCCCGATGCCGAGTGCTATTACCGCAAGGAGAAGGGACACCGGAAGCGTAATTGCTCCAAGTATTTGGCAGATCCGAAGAGCGGCCTTGTCAAGAAGAAGAAAGAAGGTATATCTGATATACATGTTATAGATGTTTATCTCACTAGTTCTCGTTCTAGTACCTGGGTATTTGATACTCGGTTCGGTTGCTCATATTTGTAACTCGAAACAGGAACTAAAGAATAAACGACAACTACCGAAAGATGAAGTGACGATGCGCGTTGGAAACGGATCCAAGGTCAATGTGATCGCAGTCGGCACACTTCCTCTACATCTACCTTCGGGATTAGTTTTAAGCCTAAATAATTGTTATTATGTACCGCGTTGAGCATGAACATTATATCTGGATCTTGTTTAATGCAAAACGGTTATTCATTCAAGTCTGAGAATAATGGTTGTTCTATTTTTATGAATAATATCTTTTATGGTCGAGCACCACAAAAGAATGGCTTATTTCTATTAGATCTCGATAATAGTGATACGCATATACATAACATTGATGCTAAGCGAATTAAATTGAATGATAATTCTACTTATATGTGGCACTGTCGTCTTGGTCATATTGGAGTGAAACGCATGAAGAAACTCCATACCGATGGATTACTTGAATCACTTGACTTTGAGTCACTTGATAGATGCGAAGCATGTCTAATGGGAAAAATGACTAAGACTCCATTTTCTCGTATGATGGAGCGAGCTACCGACTTATTGGAAATCATACATACCGATGTGTGCGGACCAATGAGTGTAGCATCGCGCGGTGGTTATCGTTATGTTCTAACCTTCACGGATGATCTGAGTAGATATGGGTATATCTATTTCATGAAACATAAATCCGAAACTTTTGAGAAGTTTAAGGAATTCCAAAGTGAAGTAGAAAATCAACGTAACAAGAAGATTAAATTTCTACGATCTGATCGAGGAGGTGAATATCTGAGTTATGAGTTTGGCATGCATTTAAAGAAATGCGGAATACTTTCACAATTGACACCGCCGGGAACACCACAACGAAACGGTGTGTCCGAACGTCGTAATCGAACTCTCTTAGATATGGTTCGTTCTATGATGTCTCTTACTCGATTTGCCGTTATCATTTTGGAGTTATGCATTAGAGACAGACCGCATTCACTTTAAATAGAGCACCATCAAAATCCGTAGAAACGACACCGTATGAATTATGGTTTAATAAGAAACCTAAGTCGTCGTTCCTTAAAGTTTGGGGTTGCGAAGCCTATGTAAAAAAAGTTACAACCGGACAAGCTAGAACCCAAAGCGGAGAAATGCGTCTTCATAGGATACCCTAAGGAAACTATAGGGTACACTTTCTATCACAGCATCCGAAGGCAAAATCTTTGTTGCTAAGAACGGAACCTTTCTTGAGAAAGAATTTCTCACTAAAGAAGTGACTGGAAGAAAAGTAGAACTCGATGAGATTAATGAATCTATACTCGTTGATCGCAGTAGCGCAAGTATCGGAAGATGTACCCGTACCGCCTACACCGGCAACAGAGGAAGCTAATGATAATGATCATGAAACTTCGAACGAGGAAACTATCGAACCTCGCAGATCGACAAGGGAACGTGCCACTCCCGATTGGTATGATCCTTGTCTAAATGTCATGATTGTGGATAACAATGATGAGGACCCCGCGACGTATGAAGAAGCGATGATGAGCCCAGTATTCCAACAAATGGCAAGAAGCCATGAAATCCGAAATGGGATCCATGTATGATAACAAAGTATGGACTTTGGTAGACTTACCCGATAGCCGAAAGGCTGTCGAGAATAAATGGATCTTCAAAAAAAAACAGATGCCGATGGTAATATTACCGTCTATAAAGCTCGACTTGTCGCAAAGGGTTTCCGACAAATTCAAGGAGTTGACTACGATGAGACTTTCTCACCCGTAGCGAAGCTAAAATCTGTGAGGATTTTGTTAGCAATAGCTGCATTTTTCGATTATGAGATTTGGCAGTATGGATGTCAAAACGGCGTTCCTTAATGGAGACATTGAGGAAGAGTTGTATATGGTACAACCCAAAGGTTTTGTCGATCCTAAAAATGCCGACAAAGTATGCAAACTTCAGCGTTCAATCTATGGACCGAAGCAAGCATCGAGAAGTTGGAACCGACGCTTTGATAAGGTGATCAAAGACTTCGGGTTTATACAAAGTGTCATGGAGAGGCCTCGTATTTACAAGAAAGTGAGTGGAGCTCCGTAGCATTCCTGATATTATATGTAGATGACATATTATTGATCGGGAATGATATAGAACTATTAAGCAAGGTAAAAGGTTATTTGAATAACAGCTTTTCAATGAAAGACCTTGGTGAAGCATCGTATATATTAGGCATCAAGATTTATAGAGATAGATCAAGACGCCTAATAGGGCTATCACAGAGTACATACCTGGACAAGATTCTAAAGAAGTTTAGAATGGACGAAAGTAAGAAAGGGTTTTTACCTATGTTACCATGCAAGGTCTTGAGTAAGACTCAAGGACCGGCTACGGCAGAAGAAAGAGAAAGGATGAATCAGATCCCCTATGCTTCGGCAAGTAGGCTCTATTATGTATGCCATGCTATGTACAAGACCGGATATAGCGCATGCCGTTAGTTTGACTAGCAGATATCAAAGTGATCCAGGAATGGAACACCGGACAGTGGTCAAGAATATCCCGAAGTACTTGAAAAGAACTAAGGATATGTTTCTTTGTTATGGAGGTGACCAAGAGCTCGTTGTAACAAGTTACACCGATGCAAGTTGGAACACCGATCCCGATGACTCTAAGTCACAATCGGGTACGTGTTTATATTGAATGGTGCCGCAGAAGCCGGGCAAGCTCGAAGCGAAGGCACTGTGGCGAAGTCTTCAACGAATCGGAGTACATAGCGGCTTCGCAGGCTTCATCGAAGCGGTATGGATGAAGAGGTTCATTGTAGAGCTCGGTGTGGTTCCTAGTGCATTGGACCCATTAATCATTTACTCGTGATAACATGGGTGCCATCGCCAATGCACAAGAGCCGAGGTCACACAAGAGGCCGAAGCATATCAAGTCGCGTTACCACTCGATTCGCGAGTACATCGAAGATGGAGAAGTAAAGATTTGCAAAGTACACACCGATCCGAATGTAGCAGATCCGTTGACTAAAGCTCTCCCTAGGGCAAAGCATGACCAACACCGTAATGCCATGGGTGTTAGGTATATTACAATGTAATCTAGATTATTGACTCTAGTGCAAGTGGGAGACTCGAAGGAGATATGCTCTAGAGGCAATAATAAAGTGGTTATTATTTATATCTTTATGTTTATGATAAATGTTTATATATCATGCTAGAATTGTATTAACCGAAACATTAGTACATGTGTGATATGTAGACAACAAGAAGTCCCTAGTATGCCTCTTAAACTAGCTTGTTGATTAATGGATGATTAGTTTCATAATCATGAACATTGGATGTTATTAATAACAAGGTTATATCATTATATGAATGATGTAATGGACACACCCAATTAAGCGTAGCATAAGATCTCGTCATTAAGTTATTTGCTATAAGCTTTCGATACATAGTTACCTAGTCCTTATGACCATGAGATCATGTAAATCACTTATACCGGAAAGGTACTTTGATTACACCAAACACCACCGCGTAAATGGGTGGCTATAAAGGTGGGATTAAGTATCCGGAAAGTATGAGTTGAGGCATATGGATCAACAGTGGGATTTGTCCATCCCGATGACGGATAGATATACTCGGGCCCTCTCGGTGGAATGTCGTCTAATGTCTTGCAAGCATATGAATGAGTTCATAAGAGACCACATACCACGGTACGAGTAAAGAGTACTTGTCGTGAGACGAGGTTGAACAAGGTATAGAGTGATACCGAAGATCAAACCTCGGACAAGTAAAATATCGCGAGACAAAGGGAATTGGTAATATATGTGAATGGTTCATTCGATCACTAAAGTCATCGTTGAATATGTGGGAGCCATTATGGATCTCCAGCATCCCGCTATTGGTTATTGGTCGGAGTGAGTACTCAACCATGTCCGCATAGTTCTCGAACCGTAGGGTGACACACTTAAAGTTGGATGTTGAAATGGTAGTTCTTGAATATGGAATGGAGTTGGAATATTTGTTCGAAGTCCCGGATGTGATCCCGGACATCACGAGGAGTTCCTGAATGGTCCTGAGAATAAGATTCATATATAGGATGTCATTTTATGTGAATAAAATGTCGCGGAAGGTTCTATGGAAGGTTCTAGAAGGTTCTAGAAAAGTCCGGAAGAAACCACCAAGGAAGGTGGAGTCCACAAGGGACTCCACCTCCATGGCCGGCCAGCCCTAGTGGGGGTGGAGTCCCAAGCGGACTCCACCATAGGGGGCCGGCCACCCCCCACATGGGAGGTGGGAATCCCACCTTTGGGTGGGAGTCCTATCTTGATCATAGCTATCTCTCAAGGCTACGGCAGGCTTCGTCCGAGTTGATCATAAGTGGGCGTGAACAGATGCGAGCATATAGTGCTATCTCATCAAGAGGTTGCACTTTCTCCCAATACAAGTACTACATGTAAAAAAATATAAAGGATAGTTAGTATATGTTGCAACAAATACAAAAAAAAACATTAAAGGACATGTACCTCTAAAATTGCAACATTGCCTTTCGGCCACTGCCTAACATATATTCCTCTCCGGCAAGGGCTGATCTGGTCGATGACATATGCAAGTGTGAATTGGTTCCAATTCAAGTTGTGTAACTTGTACATTGTTTCCACAAATGCATAGAACGGCTTGTAAACCGTAGGCTGTCGAAGTAGGAGCTAGAACAAGCCCTATAAGAATTAAGACAGCTCTTCGAAGGAAGTCGTCATTTGTGGCTTTTGATGTAATGATTTCATTAATCATATCTTTCATGACTAAATTGCCAGTTTTTTACTAAGAAATCTAGTAGGTATGTTTGTTTTCCATTCTTCTCCTTCCTCTTCCAAAATATCGGCAGACGACAAGCCTTCATCCACGTAATCCTAGCAAGCATTCCACATCCTCATTTGTTGCCGATATTTCACCCACCCTAGGTTCAATGATGAACCTACCC
Source organism: Lolium rigidum (assembly GCF_022539505.1). Classification (NCBI taxonomy): domain Eukaryota; kingdom Viridiplantae; phylum Streptophyta; class Magnoliopsida; order Poales; family Poaceae; genus Lolium; species Lolium rigidum. The sequence goes on along the minus strand of NC_061511.1, from coordinate 196,361,445 downwards.
TTTTCCTCGTCATAAACCTGCATCATGTATTTGACCAATAGTGGCCGTATCTTTCTGGATGGAATTTGGATCATGCATCGGCCAACAGCACAAGTGCGTAATTTGTCTCGTTGCTCGTCGGTCATTGCTGCAACGACTTTCTGCCACCTAATTATGTCACAGAAAATCTCCCCATCCGGGTCTTGCATCCTGCAGACCAATTGAACAACATGAAATTAATACGAGGTAGGAAATAAAATTGTACAACTGCATCACATGAAACTAATACACTATACCCTCGGGTTTAATTACGTAATAACAGATTTCAACATCATGTGACAGCAGATTCGAACTTCACGTGATAACAGATTTGAACTTCATGTCATATCATATATGAACTTCCTGTGAAAACACATCTGTACTTCGTCTGCTAACATGTATGAACTTCATGTGATAACAATGATGTATTCCGTCTGCTAACATATATGAAGTGCAAGCTAGCAATATGAATCAAGTCGTAAGTACCTGAGGCTGGGTAAATACAAATAAATTAACACCTCAGTTACATAGACAAACATGCATGATTTCGTGGAGATACATGACTATCGGGATCGTTCATTTGTGTTGCATGTGATGAGGACTATCTATACCGCATGTGGTGAGGAAATTAGGGTTGAGGGAGGAGGATGCGACCGTGAGAGAGAGTATGGTCGCGTCACAGATGATGGTGGCCGCGGCATACCTGCGTTTGTCGAGGCAGAGACGGTGGCCGCCCTAGATACGAGGATGTCCGCGGCAGATACGATGATGGCCGCAGCAGACACCATGGTGGCCGCGGGAGAGATCTTGATGTCGATGCACAGACGACGGTGGCCGCCACAGAGATGTGTGTCCCAGGGTCGGTGATGTGCGGGGTGCCGGACGGTGGTTCAGCTCGGGGGCGGCGGACGGTGGTTCAGGTGGGGGCGGCGGACGTGGGAAGATGGAGGTTGAGAACTAGGTCAACGAGTCCACGACCGGCACTATTTCTACCCAATCACCCCGCACTACTCGCACGTAATGTACCTGTCAACGCATTCATGAATCATTAAATGGGCCGAAAGTCCATTAAGTTGTCCCAACTCAAAATAATGCAATTTAAGTCCCATATTTGTAATTATTATTTTCAATGCAAAGTTTCAAATTGCATTCTGGTTTTTACAAATAATAATTTCCAAATTTTATTTCATGCACATTACATCTATGTCTGTAAACTAAGATCTATCAAATATGAAGAAAGTTACCCCCTCTTTTCGTCCGGAAACCCCTGTCTCGACACATCTACACCATGGGGCCACCATGGAGCCAACTCCAAAATGGGAAAACACTGAGCAACCAAGGTTTCACATCACAAGGTTCACAAGTGTGCCAAATCTTGGCCCAATCCATGGTGGTTTGGTCATTTTTCATGAACTTCCCCCTCTTTTCGTCCGGAAACCCCTGTCTCGACACATCTACACCATGGGGCCACCATGGAGCCAACTCCAAAATGGGAAAACACTGAGCAACCAAGGTTTCACATCACAAGGTTCACAAGTGTGCCAAATCTTGGCCCAATCCATGGTGGTTTGGTCATTTTTCATGAACTTCCCCCTCTTTTCGTCCGGAAACCCTCGTCTCGACACATCTACACCATGGGCCCACCATGGAGCCAACTCCAAAATGGGAAAACACTGAGCAACCAAGGTTTCACATCACAAGGTTCACAAGTGTGCCAAATCTTGGGCCAATCCATGGTGGTTTGGTCATTTTTTATGAATTTCCCCCTCTTTTCGTCCGGAAACCCCTGTCTCGACACATCTACACCATGGGGCCACCATGGAGCCAACTCCAAAATGGGAAAACACTGAGCAACCAAGGTTTCACATCACAAGGTTCACAAGTGTGCCAAATCTTGGCCCATTCCATGGTGGTTTGGTCATTTTTCATGAATTTCCCCCTCTTTTCGTCCGGAAACCCCTGTCTCGACACATCTACACCATGGGGCCACCATGGAGCCAACTCCAAAATGGGAAAACACTGAGCAACCAAGGTTTCACATCACAAGGTTCACAAGTGTGCCAAATCTTGGCCCAATCCATGGTGGTTTGGTCATTTTTCATGAACTTCCCCCTCTTTTCGTCGGAAACCCTGTCTCGACACATCTACACCATGGGCCCACCATGGAGCCAACTCCAAAATGGGAAAACACTGAGCAACCAAGGTTTCACATCACAAGGTTCACAAGTGTGCCAAATCTTGGCCCAATCCATGGTGGTTTGGTCATTTTTCATGAACTTCCCCCTCTTTTCGTCCGGAAACCCCTGTCTCGACACATCTACACCATGGGGCCACCATGGAGCCAACTCCAAAATGGGAAAACACTGAGCAACCAAGGTTTCACATCACAAGGTTCATAAGTGTGCCAAATCTTGGCCCAATCCATGGTGGTTTGGTCATTTTTCATGAACTTCCCCCTCTTTTCGTCCGAAAACCCCTGTCTCGACACATCTACACCATGGGCCCACCATGGAGCCAACTCCAAAATGGGAAAACACTGAGCAACCAAGGTTTCACATCACAAGGTTCACAAGTGTGCCAAATCTTGGCCCATTCCATGGTGGTTTGGTCATTTTTCATGAATTTCCCCCTCTTTTCGTCCGGAAACCCCTGTCTCGACACATCTACACCATGGGGCCACCATGGAGCCAACTCCAAAATGGGAAAACACTGAGCAACCAAGGTTTCACATCACAAGGTTCACAAGTGTGCCAAATCTTGGCCCAATCCATGGTGGTTTGGTCATTTTTCATGAATTTCCCCATCTTTTCGTCCGGAAACCCCTGTCTCGACACATCTACACCATGGGGCCACCATGGAGCCAACTCCAAAATGGGAAAACACTGAGCAACCAAGGTTTCACATCACAAGGTTCACAAGTGTGCCAAATCTTGGCCCATTCCATGGTGGTTTGGTCATTTTTCATGAATTTCCCCCTCTTTTCGTCCGGAAACCCTGTCTCGACACATCTACACCATGGGGCCACCATGGAGCCAACTCCAAAATGGGAAAACACTGAGCAACCAAGGTTTCACATCACAAGGTTCACAATTTTGCCAAATCTTGGCCCATTCCATGGTGGTTTGGTCATTTTTCATGAATTTCCCCCTCTTTTCGTCCGGAAACCCCTGTCTCGACACATCTACACCATGGGGCCACCATGGAGCCAACTCCAAAATGGGAAAACACTGAGCAACCAAGGTTTCACATCACAAGCTTCACAAGTGTGCCAAATCATGCCCCATTCCATGGTGGTTTGGTCATTTTTCATGAATTTCCCCCTCTTTTCGTCCGGAAACCCCTGTCTCGACACATCTACACCATGGGGCCACCATGGAGCCAACTCCAAAATGGGAAACACTGAGCAACCAAGGTTTCACATCACAAGGTTCACAGGTGTGCCAAATCTTGGCCCATTCCATGGTGGTTTGGTCATTTTACATTAACTTCCCCCTCTTTTCGTCCGGAAACCCTATCTCGACACATCTACACCATGGGCCCACCATGGAGCCAACTCCAAAATGGGAAAACACTGAGAAACCAAGTTTTCACATCACAAGGTTCACAAGTGTGCCAAATCTTGGCCCAATCCATGGTGGTTTGGTCATTTTTCATGAATTTCCCCCTCTTTTCGTCCGGAAATCCCTGTCTCGACACATCTACACCATGGGGCCACCATGGAGCCAACTCCAAAATGGGAAAACACTAAGCAACCAAGGTTTCACATCACAAGGTTCACAAGTGTGCCAAATCTTGGCCCATTCCATGGTGGTTTGGTCATTTTTCATGAATTTCCCCTCTTTTCGTCCGGAAACCCCTGTCTCGACACATCTACACCATGGGGCCACCATGGAGCCAACTCCAAAATGGGAAAACACTAAGCAACCAAGGTTTCACATCACAAGGTTCACAAGTGTGCCAAATCTTGGCCCATTCCATGGTGGTTTGGTCATTTTTCATGAATTTCCCCCTCTTTTCGTCCGGAAACCCCTGTCTCGACACATCTATACCATGGGGCCACCATGGAGCCAACTCCAAAATGGGAAAACACTAAGCAACCAAGGTTTCACATCACAAGGTTCACAAGTGTGCCAAATCTTGGCCCAATCCATGGTGGTTTGGTCATTTTTCATGAACTTCCCCCTCTTTTCGTCCGGAAACCCCTGTCTCGACACATCTACACCATGGGGCCACCATGGAGCCAACTCCAAAATTGGAAAACACTGAGCAACCAAGGTTTCACATCACAAGGTTCACAAGTGTGCCAAATCTTGGCCCATTCCATGGTGGTTTGGTCATTTTTCATGAATTTCCCCCTCTTTTCGTCCGGAAACCCCTGTCTCGACACATCTACACCATGGGGCCACCATGGAGCCAACTCCAAAATGGGAAAACACTGAGCAACCAAGGTTTCACATCACAAGATTCACAAGTGTGCCAAATCTTGGCCCATTCCATGGTGGTTTGGTCATTTTTCATGAATTTCCCCCTCTTTTCGTCCGGAAACCCCTGTCTCGACACATCTACACCATGGGGCCACCATGGAGCCAACTCCAAAATGGGAAAACACTGAGCAACCAAGGTTTCACATCACAAGGTTCACAAGTGTGCCAAATCTTGGCCCATTCCATGGTGGTTTGGTCATTTTTCATGAATTTCCCCCTCTTTTCGTCCGGAAACCCCTGTCTCGACACATCTACACCATGGGGCTGAAGGAGATATGCCCTAGAGGCAATAATAAAGTGGTTATTATTTATATCTTTATGTTTATGATAAATGTTTATATATCATGCTAGAATTGTATTAACCGAAACATTAGTACATGTGTGATATGTAGACAACAAGAAGTCCCTAGTATGCCTCTTAAACTAGCTTGTTGATTAATGGATGATTAGTTTCATAATCATGAACATTGGATGTTATTAATAACAAGGTTATATCATTATATGAATGATGTAATGGACACACCCAATTAAGCGTAGCATAAGATCTCGTCATTAAGTTATTTGCTATAAGCTTTCGATACATAGTTACCTAGTCCTTATGACCATGAGATCATGTAAATCACTTATACCGGAAAGGTACTTTGATTACACCAAACACCACTTGCGTAAATGGGTGGCTATAAAGGTGGGATTAAGTATCCGGAAAGTATGAGTTGAGGCATATGGATCAATAGTGGGATTTGTCCATCCCGATGACGGATAGATATACTCTGGGCCCTCTCGGTGGAATGTCGTCTAATGTCTTGCAAGCATATGAATGAGTTCATAAGAGACCACATACCACGGTACGAGTAAAAGAGTACTTGTCAGGAGACGAGGTTGAACAAGGTATAGAGTGATACCGAAGATCAAACCTCGGACAAGTAAAATATCGCGAGACAAAGGGAATTGGTAATGTATGTGAATGGTTCATTCGATCACTAAAGTCATCGTTGAATATGTGGGAGCCATTATGGATCTCCAGATCCCGCTATTGGTTATTGGTCGGAGTGAGTACTCAAACATGTCCGCATAGTTCTCGAACCGTAGGGTGACACACTTAAAGTTGGATGTTGAAATGGTAGTTCTTGAATATGGAATGAAGTTGGAATATTTGTTCGGAGTCCCGGATGTGATCCCGGACATCACGAGGAGTCCCGGAATGGTCCGGAGAATAAGATTCATATATAGGATGTCATTTTATGTGAATAAAATGTCGCGGAAGGTTCTATGGAAGGTTCTAGAAGGTTCTAGAAAAGTCCGGAAGAAACCACCAAGGAAGGTGGAGTCCACAAGGGACTCCACCCCCCATGGCCGGCCAACCCTAGTGGGGGAGGAGTCCCAAGTGGACTCCCCCTTAGGGGCCGGCCACCCCCCCACATGGGAGGTGGGAATCCCACCTTTGGGTGGGAGTCCTAGTTGGGCTAGGATTGCCCCCTCCTATGGAAGGATTTGGTTCGGGTCTTATTCGAAGACTTGGACACCACCTCTTGGGGTTCCACCTATATAATGAGGGACAAGGGGAGGGGGCCGGCCACCTCAAACACCACCAAGGTGGCCGCACCCCTATAGTGGCCGGCGCCCCTCTCCCCAAACCCTAGCCGCCTCGCTCCTCCACTTCCCGCACGCTTAGCGAAGCTCCGCCGGACTTCTCCACCACCACCGACACCACGCCGTCGTGCTTGTCGGATTCAAGAGGAGCTACTACTTCCGCTGCCCGCTGGAACGGGGAGGTGGACGTCGTCTTCATCAACAACCGAACGTGTGACCGAGTACGGAGGTGCTGCCCGTTCGTGGCGCCGGAACCGATCGTGATCAAGATCTTCTACGCGCTTTTGCAAGCGGCAAGTGAACGTCTACCGCAGCAACAAGAGCCTCATCTTGTAGGCTTTGGAATCTCTTCAAGGGTGAGACTCGATACCCCCTCGTTGCTACCGTCTTCTAGATTGCATCTTGGCTTGGATTGCGTGTTCGCGGTAGGAAAATTTTTGTTTTCTATGCTACGTTATCCTACAGGTGGTATCGCAGCCGTGTCTATGCATAGATGGTTGCACGAGTAGAACACAATGGTTTGTGGGCGTTGATGCTCTTGTTATCTTTAGTTGAGTACTTTGCATCTTTATGGCATAGTGGGATGAAGCGGCTCGGACTAACTTTACATGACCGCGTTCATGAGACTTGTTCCTCGTTCGACATGCAACTTGTATTGCATAAGAGGCTTTGCGGGTGTCTCGTCTCTCCTACTATAGTAAAGATTCAATTTACTCTTCTATTGACAACATTAGTATCAACGTTGTGGTTCATGTTCGTAGGTAGATTAGATCTATATCGAAAAACCCTAAACCACGTAAAATATGCAAACCAAATTAGAGAGCGTCTAACTTGTTTTTGCAGGGTTTGGTGATGTGATATGGCCATAATGTGATGATGAATATGTATGAGATGATCATTATTGTATTGTGGCAACCGGCAGGAGCCTTATGGTTGTCTTTAAATTTCATGTTGAGTAGTATTTCAAAGTAGTTGTAATAGTTGCTACATGGAGGACAATCATGAAGACGGCGCCATTGACCTTGGTGCTTCGCCGACGATGATGGAGATCATGCCCGAAGATGATGGAGATCATGTCCGTGCTTTGGAGATGAAGATCAAAGGCGCAAAGACAAAAGGGCCATATCATATCACATATGAACTGCATGTGATGTTAATCCTTTTATGCATCTTATTTTGCTTAGATCGCGACGGTAGCATTATAAGATGATCCCTCACTAAAATCTCAAGATAATAAAGTGTTCATCCTTAGTAGCACCGTTATCAAGTCTTGTCGTTTCGAAGCATCTCGTGATGATCGGGTGTGATAGATTCAATAAGTACATACAAACGGGTGCAAGACAGTTTTGCACATGCGGATACTAAGGTGGCCTTGACGAGCCTAGCATGTACGAGACATGGTCTCGGAACACATGATACCGAAAGGTAGAGCATGAATCATATGGTTGATATGATGAACACTTTGAGTGTTCGCCAAAGAAATCACACCTTTTCTCGTGATGATCGGGTTTTGGTGCGGTGGATTTGGTTCGTGTGATCACTAAGACAAAGCGAGGGATATTGTTTTGAGTGGGAGTTCATCTAGATTTTTAATTATGTAGAATTAAAATTTGAACTCAATTTGTCATAAACTTAGTCTAAACTATTGCAAATATATGTTGTAGAGATGGCGTCCCCAATCAATTTTAACCGGTTCCTAGAGAAAGAAAAGCTTAAGAGCAACGGTAGCAACTTCACCGACTGGTTCCGTCATGTGAGGATCTTCCTCTCGGCGGAAATCTGCAATATGTGCTTGATGCACCGCTAGGTGACCCTCCTGCAGACCGAAACCGATGAAGTAAAAGCTGTTTACGCGACTCGGAAAACTCGGTACTCTCAAGTTCAGGTGTGCCATCTTATGCGATCCGGAATCCGATCTTCAAAAACGTTTTGAGCACCACGATCCTCATGAGTTGATGAAAGAGTTGAAGACTATTTTTGAGACTCATGCGGCCGTGGAATGCTATGAAGCATCGAAACAATTTTTCAGTCTGTATGATGGAAGAAGGCAGCTCCGTTAGTGAGCACATGCTCGCCATGACCGGGCATGCGAAGAAACTCGGTGACTTGGGAATAGTGATTCCTAACGGACTCGGGATTAATCGTGTCCTTCAATCCCCGCCACCAAGTTACAAGAACTTTGTGATGAACTACAATATGCAGAACATGAACAAGGAGTTACCTGAACTCTTTGGCATGCTAAAAGCTGCTGAGATTGAGATCAAGAAAGAGCACCAAGTGTTGATGGTCAACAAGACCACCAGTTTCAAGAAACAGGGCAAGTCTAAGGGAAAATTCAAGAAGGGTGGCAAGAAAGCTGCCACGCCTCCTGTGAAACCTAAGAACGGCCCTAAGCCTGATGCTGAGTGCTATTACTGCAAGGAGAAGGGACACTGGAAGCGTAATTGCTCCAAGTATCTGGCTGATCTGAAGAGCGGCCTTGTCAAGAAGAAGAAAGAAGGTATATATGATATACATGTTATAGATGTTCATTTCATCGGTTCTCGTTCTAGTACCTGGGTATTTGATACTGGTTCGGTTGCTCATATTTGTAACTCGAAACAGGAACTAAAGAATAAACGACAAGCTGCTGAAGGATGAAGTGACGATGCGCGTTGGAAACGGATCCAAGGTCAATGTGATCGCGGTCGGCACACTTCCTCTACATCTACCTTCGGGATTAGTTTTAAGCCTAAATAATTGTTATTATGTACCTGCGTTGAGCATGAACATTATATCTGGATCTTGTTTAATGCAAGACGGTTATTCATTCAAGTCCGAGAATAATGGTTGTTCTATTTTTATGAATAATATCTTTTATGGTCGAGCACCACAAAAGAATGGCTTATTTCGTTAGATCTCGATAGTAGTGATACGCATATACATAACATTGATGCTAAGCGAATTAAATTGAATGATAATTCTACTTATATGTGGCACTGTCGTCTTGGTCATATTGGAGTGAAACGCATGAAGAAACTCCATACTGATGGATTACTAGAATCACTTGACTTTGAGTCACTTGATAGATGCGAAGCATGTCTGATGGGAAAAATGACTAAGACTCCATTTTTTGGTATGATGGAGCGAGCTACTGACTTATTGGAAATCATACATACCGATGTGTGCGGACCAATGAGCGTAGCATCGCGCGGTGGTTATCGTTATGTTCTAACCTTCACGGATGATCTGAGTAGATATGGGTATATCTATTTCATGAAACATAAATCCGAAACTTTCGAGAAGTTTAAGGAGTTCCAAAGTGAAGTAGAAAATCAACGTAACAAGAAGATTAAATTTCTACGATCTGATCGTGGAGGTGAATATCTGAGTTATGAGTTTGGCATGCATTTAAAGAAATGCGGAATACTTTCACAATTGACACCGCCGGGAACACCACAACGAAACGGTGTGTCCGAACGTCGTAATCGAACTCTCTTAGATATGGTTCGTTCTATGATGTCTCTTACTGATTTGCCGTTATCTTTTTGGAGTTATGCATTAGAGACAGCCGCATTCACTTTAAATAGAGCACCATCAAAATCCGTAGAAACGACACCGTATGAATTATGGTTTAATAAGAAACCTAAGCTCGTCGTTCTGAAAGTTTGGGGTTGCGAAGCCTATGTAAAAAGGTTACAACCGGACAAGCTAGAACCCAAAGCGGAGAAATGCGTCTTCATAGGATACCCTAAGGAAACTATAGGGTACACTTTCTATCACGGATCCGAAGGCAAAATCTTTGTTGCTAAGAACGGAACCTTTCTTGAGAAAGAATTTCTCACTAAAGAAGTGACTGGAAGAAAAGTAGAACTCGATGAGATTGATGAATCTATACTCGTTGATCGGAGTAGCGCGAGTACCGGAAGTTGTACCTGTACCGCCTACACCGGCAACGAGAGGAAGCAAATGATAATGATCATGAAACTTCGAACGAGGAAACTATCGAACCTCGCAGATCGACAAGGGAACGTACCACTCCTGATTGGTTTGATCCTTGTCTAAATGTCATGATTGTGAATAACAATGATGAGGACCCTGCTGACGTATGAAGAAGCGATGATGAGCCCAGATTCCAACAAATGGCAAGAAGCCATGAAATCCGAAATGGGATCCATGTATGATAACAAAGTATGGACTTTGGTAGACTTACCCGAGAGCCGAAAGGCTGTCGAGAATAAATGGATCTTCAAGAGAAAAACAGATGCCGATGGTAATATTACTGTCTATAAAGCTCGACTTGTCGCAAAGGGTTTCCGACAAATTCAAGGAGTTGACTCGCGATGAGACTTTCTCACCGGTAGCGAAGCTAAAATCTGTGAGGATTTTGTTAGCAATAGCTGCATTTTTCGATTATGAGATTTGGCGGATGGATGTCAAAACGGCGTTCCTTAATGGAGACATTGAGGAAGAGTTGTATATGGTACAACCCAAAGGTTTTGTCGATCCTAAAAATGCCGACAAAGTATGCAAACTTCAGCGTTCAATCTATGGACTGAAGCAAGCATCAAGAAGTTGGAACCGACGCTTTGATAAGGTGATCAAAGACTTCGGGTTTATACGAGTGTCATGGAGAGGCCTCGTATTTACAAGAAAGTGAGTGGGAGCTACGTAGCATTCCCGATATTATATGTAGATGACATATTATTGATCGGGAATGATATAGAACTATTAAGCAGTTGTTAAGGGTTATTTGAATAATAGTTTTTCAATGAAAGACCTTGGTGAAGCATCATATATATTAGGCATCAAGATTTATAGAGATAGATCAAGACGCCTAATAGGGCTCTCACAGAGTACATATCTGGACAAGATTCTAAAGAAATTTAGAATGGACGAAAGTAAGAAAGGGTTCTTACCTATGTTACCGGGCAAGGTATTGAGTAAGACTCAAGGACCGGCTACGGCGGAAGAAAGAGAAAGGATGAATAATATCCCCTATGCCTCGGCGATAGGATCTATCATGTATGCCATGCTATGTACTAGACCAGATATAGCACATGCTCGTTAGTTTGACTAGCGGATATCAAAGTGATCCGGGAATGGAACACTCGGACAGCGGTCAAGAATATCCTGAAGTACTTGAAAAGAACTAAGGATATGTTTCTTTGTTATGGAGGTGACCAAGAGCTCGTTGTAAACGGTTACACCGATGCAAGTTGGAACACCGATCCCGATGACTCTAAGTCACAATCTGGGTACGTGTTTATATTGAATGGTGCTGCAGAGTAGCTGGGCAAGCTCGAAGCAGTGCACGGTGGCGAAGTCTTCAACAGAATCAGAGTACATAGCGGCTTCGGAGGCTTCATCAGAAGCGGTATGGATGAAGAGGTTCATTGTAGAGCTCGGTGTGGTTCCTAGTGCATTGGACCCATTAATCATTTACTGTGATAACATGGGTGCCATCGCCAATGCACAAGAACCAAGGTCACACAAGAGGCTGAAGCATATCAAGCTGCGTTACCACTCGATTCGCGAGTACATCGAAGATGGAGAAGTAAAGATTTGCAAAGTACACACCGATCTGAATGTAGCAGATCCGTTGACTAAAGCTCTCCCTAGGGCAAAGCATGACCAACACCAGAATGCCATGGGTGTTAGGTATATTACTATGTAATCTAGATTATTGACTCTAGTGCAAGTGGGAGACCGAAGGAGATATGCCCTAGAGGCAATAATAAAGTGGTTATTATTTATATCTTTATGTTTATGATAAATGTTTATATATCATGCTAGAATTGTATTAACCGAAACATTAGTACATGTGTGATATGTAGACAACAAGAAGTCCCTAGTATGCCTCTTAAACTAGCTTGTTGATTAATGGATGATTAGTTTCATAATCATGAACATTGGATGTTATTAATAACAAGGTTATATCATTATATGAATGATGTAATGGACACACCCAATTAAGCGTAGCATAAGATCTCGTCATTAAGTTATTTGCTATAAGCTTTCGATACATAGTTACCTAGTCCTTATGACCATGAGATCATGTAAATCACTTATACCGGAAAGGTACTTTGATTACACCAAACACCACTGCGTAAATGGGTGGCTATAAAGGTGGGATTAAGTATCCGGAAAGTATGAGTTGAGGCATATGGATCAATAGTGGGATTTGTCCATCCCGATGACGGATAGATATACTCTGGGCCCTCTCGGTGGAATGTCGTCTAATGTCTTGCAAGCATATGAATGAGTTCATAAGAGACCACATACCACGGTACGAGTAAAAGAGTACTTGTCGAGAGACGAGGTTGAACAAGGTATAGAGTGATACCGAAGATCAAACCTCGGACAAGTAAAATATCGCGAGACAAAGGGAATTGGTAATGTATGTGAATGGTTCATTCGATCACTAAAGTCATCGTTGAATATGTGGGAGCCATTATGGATCTCCAGATCCCGCTATTGGTTATTGGTCGGAGTGAGTACTCAACCATGTCCGCATAGTTCTCGAACCGTAGGGTGACACACTTAAAGTTGGATGTTGAAATGGTAGTTCTTGAATATGGAATGAAGTTGGAATATTTGTTCGGAGTCCCGGATGTGATCCCGGACATCACGAGGAGTCCCGGAATGGTCCGGAGAATAAGATTCATATATAGGATGTCATTTTATGTGAATAAAATGTCGCGGAAGGTTCTATGGAAGGTTCTAGAAGGTTCTAGAAAAGTCCGGAAGAAACCACCAAGGAAGGTGGAGTCCACAAGGGACTCCACCCCCATGGCCGGCCAACCCTAGTGGGGGAGGAGTCCCAAGTGGACTCCCCTTAGGGGCCGGCCACCCCCCACATGGGAGGTGGGAATCCCACCTTTGGGTGGGAGTCCTAGTTGGGCTAGGATTGCCCCCTCCTATGGAAGGATTTGGTTCGGGTCTTATTCGAAGACTTGGACACCACCTCTTGGGGTTCCACCTATATAATGAGGGACAAGGGGGAGGGGGCCGGCCACCTCAAACACCACCAAGGTGGCCGCACCCCTATAGTGGCCGGCGCCCCCTCTCCCCAAACCCTAGCCGCCTCGCTCCTCCACTTCCCGCACGCTTAGCGAAGCTCCGCCGGACTTCTCCACCACCACCGACACCACGCCGTCGTGCTGTCGGATTCAAGAGGAGCTACTACTTCCGCTGCCCGCTGGAACGGGGAGGTGGACGTCGTCTTCATCAACAACCGAACGTGTGACCGAGTACGGAGGTGCCGCCCGTTCGTGGCGCCGGAACCGATCGTGATCAAGATCTTCTACGCGCTTTGCAAGCGGCAAGTGAACGTCTACCGCAGCAACAAGAGCCTCATCTTGTAGGCTTTGGAATCTCTTCAAGGGTGAGACTCGATACCCCCTCGTTGCTACCGTCTTCTAGATTGCATCTTGGCTTGGATTGCGTGTTCGCGGTAGGAAAATTTTTGTTTTCTATGCTACGTTATCCTACAGGGGCCACCATGGAGCCAACTCCAAAATTGTAAAACACTGAGCAACCAAGGTTTCACATCACAAGGTTCACAAGTGTGCCAAATCTTGGCCCATTCCATGGTGGTTTGGTCATTTTTCATGAATTTCCCCCTCTTTTCGTCCGGAAACCCCTGTCTCGACACATGTACACGATGGGGCCACCATGGAGCCAACTCCAAAATGGGAAAACACTGAGCAACCAAGGTTTCACATCACAAGGTTCACAAGTGTGCCAAATCTTGGCCCATTCCATGGTGGTTTGGTCATTTTTCATGAATTTCCCCCTCTTTTCGTCCGAAACCCCTGTCTCGACACATCTACACCATGGGACCACCATGGAGCCAACTCCAAAATGGGAAAACACTGAGCAACCAAGGTTTCACATCACAAGCTTCACAAGTGTGCCAAATCATGCCCCATTCCATGGTGGTTTGGTCATTTTTTGGACATTTCCCCTCTTTTCGTCCGGAAACCCCTCCGTCCAAACACTTCCCTTTGCTCTACTATATTTACAGGCAAGGACTGTTGCTGATCTGCTCTAATATTTGGATGATTTCTTGCTGATGTGCTCCAATATTTCGATGATTTGTTGTAATATTTAACTTGGATTAAATTTAAATTTGCATTACTCATAGTGTGCTAGCATATCAGTAAATCCACAGCCATGTTACCTAACCATCTATATGCAAATTTGTCACTACTAATACACTAGGATTCAGGAAACGCCCTCATCATGTTAATGAAAGACATGCATATTTTTGTTTTCAATTATGGATTACGTTTTTTTGTTTATGTTTCAAACTTGTGCTAAACTTGAGCTGTGCTTCCATTCACAAATTAATGCAACATGCAACCACCATCATTCCAAATGAAACACAGAGCTAAGCATCATAACCTACATAATAATTCAACACACAACATAGATCCACACAGATTCAGTAATTAAGACCATCACTATAGTAGATGGTCTGACAACTCAGTTCAAAAGCAAACCAAACATTGTTCAACACAACATGCAGCAGTTGTTCCAACATCATAAACCAAAAGCATATCTACAAAAGCAACCAGAGCAACCACCATCCACAGGAGCTAGGCTTCAAGCATCCTCCATAGCAAGCACCAAGAGAAGCCCATGATGCTCTGCCCTAATCTGCTTGGAGGTGCCAGTCTGGGCTAGCTCCTCGCAGTGCTGCCTCAGGCTATTAAGCTTCCCATCCCTGGGCTTCACCTTGTGCCATGGACAGAAGTACTTCCCCCTCTTCTTGAAAGGGAAGGCCCCAGCATCCAGCTTCTGCAGCAGCTTGGTCTTGAAGGATCCAATGTTCCTGCTGTCCACGGACTCGGCTGAATCCTGGGAGTCATACTGCACAACAACAAAATGTACAAGTTATGATTAAAGATACAAACCAAACACAATGAAATACATGCAATGGTACAGAACAACTTGTATAGCTCACCTCCAGGGAGCCATCTGAATCCTGCAACTCCTCATATGGAGTAGGGACACACTACAAGAATTCGGGTCTATTGCAACAAAATCTTTTGTCGCAATACATACCAAATTGTGGTAATAAGAATATATTGCCACGAAATGACATTTGTTGGCAACCGTTGCAACTGTAGGCATGGTAATAGATTATTGCCACAAAAAAGAAATTGTGGCAATGAAGTGTGTTATCGCAACAACCATGTGGGAAGTTACCACATTTTTACCCATGGCAGCACTCACTTGATGCCACAATTTGGTTTGTGGAGACAGTTTAATGCAACATGTAATGAATCATGGCAACTGATAGTTCGTGGCAATAGACATTTGTGGCAATAAACTATGCCAACAACGCTGGTTTTGTGGCGCACTCTCTTCCATTGCAATAGTCAAGTGTGGCAAGAAACTATGGCGACATTACTCATTTTTGTGGCATTGGTCATTTTGCCACGAACCACTGTCGTTCGTGGCAAGATAAATTCAATTTTATTTTCTTGGTGAGAGAACCATACTGCAATACACACAAATTATACAATACAATATAAATGTAGTGACAAATAATTTACTATATATTACTGAAATACCATATGATAAATTCAAATAGTTTGAAAAATAGATAATTTACAATCTTGCATCAAAATAGAATATTCTACCTATTCCTACATCTATTCCTTGCAATATTTTTCCCAACATTTCCAGAGCTGATGTTCGAGAGTATGGAAAGTCTTGTTGATCTATGGAATCTGCAAAAAAAAAAAATCATTATCAATATCAAAGTGTCCAAAGGGAGAGATATGATGAATTCTACTATGTACTTGATTTGTTGTTGCACTACAGGGACATTCTGTGCCACTAACAATGCGTAAGTTGTGCAAAACTGACTTTACCTGAGTCTCATGCTGTCACATGTCCGTCCTCATTCTTGTCTCCCTCTAATTCAACTTCTACATGCTCCTCGGAGAGTCATCGCGTGCACCATTTTCATTTTCTTCTGTAATCAGAGTTATGCTTTATATTAGAGTATGCTGAAAACTTTACAGTATGTACATGCTCCTCACGTCACATATAAATGTATGCAACACTGGTATTCTGGATTCACATGATTTACTCTACAGAATCTCTACACATGAATCGGGATTACAAAAAAAATCTGGATTACAAAGATCCTACTGAATCTACACATGAATCAGGATTACACATGATATACTCCCACTGAATCTACACCTGAATCGGGATTACACATGTAGTACTCCTACTGAATCTACACATGAATCAGGATTACACATGATATACTCCCACTGAATCTACACCTGAATCGGGATTACACATGTAGTACTCCTACTGAATCTACACATGAATCATGATTATAGAGAATCCTACTGAATCTAATCATCTGGTCTGATCTTACGAATGAGTAACACCAGCTACCTCTAATCCGACCAGACATGCATGGCAGCAATACGAATGATTAGCTAGTTCCATGTGTAGGCATGATGAACTAGTGCATGGTAGACACGGACATGCATGGCAGCAGCAAACAACTCGGCTTGAACTACTGCATGCTAGACATAAGATTGTATGACAAATTAAGAGTAATCATCATCTAAGTTTACCCTGAGTTGGAGGAATTTCGTGCCATCTTGTCACCGGATTGCGGGCCGCGCCTTGACCGCGTGGCTGTTCATCGTTGCCCTGCAAGGTCGCCGTTTTCAGCGGCTATGGCTCGGTCTGCAAATGAACGCACATGGACAACGCTTCCTCTTCGGACTTCCAAGGTCGGAGCTCTCAACCCAACTACCAAGCTGAGCCTTCCTCATGTCGCTGATCAAGAGTCTGTACCTCTTCTTCTTCTGTCATGAAACAAATACCGAATCAACTAGGGATTGTGAAAACGAATGCAATAACAAATGAATCAAAGGCCAAAAACCAGGTTTGGGTACGATCCACTCGTACTCGTAGTTCAGCTCGCCTGCTTCCTTCTCAGCCTCGTCGCCAAAGTCTTCCCAGTTGATCCATCTGGACCGGCGACCAGCCATTGGTGATGAGGACCAGGAGAGATATATGGCGAGTGGGGAGAAGGAGATGACGATCGTGAGGGTTAGGCATCGAGCGAGAGATTGGTGAGATGGCGAGGGCGGAGGGGAGAATTTATAGCTGCATCATCTCCAATTTGAAAACGAAAATTTTCACTCATCGGCGCCACGATGATTCCCCCGCTTCTGAAAATCTTGGACGAGCTTTCAATTTGATAGAAGTTTTTGTGAGCATGCTGCGCGGGAGTGAGGAAAGGGGGGCGCTACCAGAGAAACAAGCGTGAATCGAGCGATGGGATTGGCGATCGGGTAGAGTAAATGAGGAGAGATTTATGGGATTTGTTAACATACCTAACCATGTTTCCAATCGAGAGAGACACGGGATTTTACCTGCCTATTTTCTCTATCCTTTCAAGTCGTTCACCTAGGGGCAAATATGTCTAATACCAACGAAAATTGGCTGAATTGACCTGTGTGCTTATATAGAGGAACGAATCATACAGTTCAAAAAAGGAACTAATCATACATCAAGAAAATTATGGCAAAAATTACAGGAGTAAAATGTACCCTAAACAGCTGGTAGGCTACAAGATCTGAGTATGCTACCGCCACATCTGAGTGTGCTACCACCAGTAACGAGTCACCTGGCCTCTCCATCATCGCGGCGGGATGCAATTTTTCACAGCGCACGCTAGCTGAAATCGTGGAGCGAGACTATTTTGGGTTGTGGCTTCGATGTGTGGCTTAATATTACTATGGGTCGCTAGGAAGCTCGTAGAAAAATTTATCATATTTATGTGGTGCAGATGTTGCCTTACAACATAATGTATTTCGACGTAGACCCCACGCGGGACCGATAGAAAATCCTAAGAACACAGAAATATTTAGGTTTCTAGTAGTGATGCATCTACACATGAAAAATTAGGATTATTGCAATATGTTCCACAAATTACCATGGATACATAATTTCTCGCCATATGCAGTAGTTCTTGCAACAAAATGGGTCCGAGGCAAAAACGGGTCTATTACGATAAAAATGTATTTTGTTGCAATACAAGATTATTTTTGCAACAATTACGAATGACTAACGCAACATAGGAAAAATGTTGCGTTATCTTTCTGAATATTTCCACAAACTTTGAGTTTTGTTGCATTACCTACTCTCTATTGCAACAAGATGAATAGTTCACACAACAAAACATTATTGTCGCAATATCTCCACCATATTGCGACGCCGATGAGTTTTGTTGCAATACGCATCCACTATTCCAACAAAATGGATACTTAGCGCGACAAAACTAAATTGTGGAAATATGTGGAGCCTATGACCACAAACAAAAATTTTGTGGTAATATTGCATTTTATTGCAACAAAACATGGCTGTTGCAATAATTTTTGTTGCAATATACCAGAATTCTTGTAGTGACAGGTGGAGCAGGCACTGGTGGAGCAGGCACTGGTGGAGCTGGCACTGGTGGAGCTGGCACTGGTGGAGCTGGCACTGGTTCTTCCTCCTCCTGGATTGGAGGAGGGACAGGCTCTAGCTCCTGGATTGGAGGAGGCACATGCTGCTCCTCCTCGCGCTTCCGCTTCCTGGAACCTTCACCAGCCTTCATAGAAATAAGATAAGTCACCACAGTAATCACCTTAAGGAAAATAACATCCAAATACTATGCATACCAAATAGATCATCTTAATTATTCTTTCATTATATCTTATGTATACTCCAAACTACCCGATCATGCATATAAGGGAATTATATTTATAGTTACATTATGCTAGCACCTAGCCTCGATCATGCTTTGACAAGGGAATTATATTGTCTGCCTCATCATGCAAAGTTATCATTGACAAGGGAATTATATTGTCTGCTCTGTTAAGCAATGCATCAGAACTACTTGATCATGCAAACTTACATTATACTCCAAACTACATGATCATGCAAAGTTATCATTGACAAGGGAATTATAATGTCTGCTTCGTTAAGCAATGCATCACAACCGCAATAAGTCAACAAGCTTCATTTTGCTAATTGGTAGTGCCCCATCGGTGCTAAAATTTCCCTTGTCAAATAAGAAAGGAATTTGTTCTTATTGGTAGTGGCCCATCGAGTGCTAAAATTTGCTACGAGTAGCATCACTTTGTCAATGATAACTTTGCAAACATGTATGCTCATACAAGCAAGTTATCTATCACTAATTTTTCTAATTTCAAGCTATTTGTACCAGGCAACATATGAATATCAAGCTTTAAAATGTAGTTAATGATATCTTAATCTAGATAGGAGTTGACAAAGCATTGAATAGATCAATTTAATATTTCTGTCTCAATAATTGTGAGTCTACTAAAATTTAAGTTAATTCTTATGTCACCAAATGTTACTTGTAACCCACATTGCAACTCATAACTAGCATAAATCGAGAAACAAATCAACAATTCTGGTTTTTTCTCACTTACAACCCATATTGCAATTCATATCCACCATCAATCACGAATCAATACAACGGGCTAGGTTATTTATTGCATTCACAACCCAATATAAACCTACAAAAATCTCTGTTGCAACAAAAATCCGATCATAGGTACCAACTATTTCTTTCTTACATATTAACCGGCATAGCAAGATATCTCTACAAAGAAATGACTACGCCCAAGATCCATCGATGTCCAGCATTTAAAAAACATAAAAAAATCAATCGTTCTTCCTAGGTCATTCTCATCTCCAAGGCACTCCCCCATGCATCTGTAGACCCGCTTAATCGAAAGCAAAAACAAGGGACAGAGAACTTACCTCCATCTGCATGTCCGCCTGCACCTCACTGACGTCGCCGGGCAGCCGGCGCAGCCACCAGATCCGCCACCGTCTTCACCGCCGCGGAGGATGAAGCCTCCTCCACAAGATCCGACGCCACCTTCACGGCTGCGGCAGCATCTCCGCCCGCATCCACATCGGCCGTTGCCGCCACCACCGTGCCGACGACCACCGACCCGATGATGGAGGACTCCACGGCGGTGGTCCTCGCAGCGACCGCCGACCCTCCAAGCACCGCTTTCCTCCAACCGCCTCGCGCCGATGGATCAACTTCCACCACCGCCACCGTCTTCACATCCTCCGCCGCAGCTCCCCCAGCATCCATCGCGTACGGATCTACTGGATCGCCGACGATCTAATACCTAATCTACCGGCGGGCGGAGTGAGGGAGAGGGAGGCGGGTTTTTTGGCGGAGTGAGCGAGAGGGAGAAGATGGGGAACGGGGGGAAATGGCAGCGGGCGTGCCAGACGGAAGGCTTTTATATTCCCCGACGATTACGCTCCCTAGCCACGTCTGACTACACGTCACCGACGCCTCCTCTTCCTTGCCACGTTGTTGGCCACGTCGCAAACCGTATACGTACGTAATACCGTACAAATGCATCCGCGCGCCCCGCTATACACAACGCCGAAGGGGTATCGGGTAATCTTGACCGTCAATGTGTTTTTCACCCCAACGTCGTTCGCCGGGGGGGACACCGGGAGCACGGGCGGTTCAGCCATCGGTGTAGGCCCAGTATAGACCGACGGCAGCCATCGGCGTACAAAAACCCTCGACGCAACACTAGCCAAGCGGTCGCCGTAGACTTAGCCGTCATGGCGAAGTGACAGCATCACACCTACGCCGCCGACGGCCTAGTTATAAAAAAAGTTTTTGTCCCACGCACCCCCATAGGATCGCCTTTCTAGTTTTTTAAAAAATAAAAAATAATTGATAAAAATGCAAAAAAAAAATCCTTCGACATGTCTATGTGTTATGTCATCTAGTTGCAAGGGAAATTAACAAATATGAATTTTAACTTGTTTTGCAAAATGGCGTCATGTTTCGGTAAAACGGCTTTTCTGGTTACATACGACCTTCGATGAAAACGTTTTTTATATAAAAATGTATCTACAGAAATTTATATCAGATTTCCACCGTCTACGGACATTTTAATATTTTTTAGATTCCTCAGAATAAAAGATAGGATATTATTCAGGTTTTGGATTTCGGTAAAAAAATTAAAGTCATTTTATTGTTATTTGAATTCAAGATTATTATCACTTATTCATTGTTGCTTAGTTAAATAATTTTTTGGAATCAAAATAATAAAGAAGGTGACATCGTGGTCCAAGGATTAATAGGATTGCTAGGGTACTATTATCAACAAAATATAACTTCTCTGCGGAAAGCTCACCCGGAAAGAAAGTGTGCTGCGATGGGAGCAGTTTGAAGATAGATGACTGAGTGGGAAGTTTAACTATTAATAAGTAATCCGACCTTATATTAAACATTCTTAGAGATAAAATTATTAAACAATTCAGAAAAATAAAAAAAATAACTTTTTTGGAAAAACTGACAAACGGCCGTTATCCTCTACGACGACGGCTTTTTCTATGCTGACGGCCAGCCTGATGATATGCCAACGTTTTTTTCTATGCCAACGACAAACTCGCCTATACCGATGTCGTGAGATGTAAATGGGCCGTCGGCATAACCCTACGCCGACGGCCAAATGGGCCTATGCCGAAAGCTTCTGGCCGTCGGTACATTGAGTCATTGACTGTTTCGTGTAGTGTGTGGCGCGCGGTGACGCATCGCCGACCGGCCATTGACACCGCGTATATATCAGCTTCATTTCCATCTCATATCCATCCTTCCACGGGCTGTCATTCATAATTATATTGGGTTTATTTCACTTCCATCTCATCTCCTAACACTTGGCTATAAATTAGTCTTCTGGTGCTTAACTTATTGATACAAGATAAGGAATTAAGGTCGACGGAAAGCACGATACCACCATCGTCAAGGTCCTTATACGCGGAGAAAACACGGAAGATCGAAAAATATGCATGTGCTGTGGAAAATGACACGGAAGCTAAGTTGTCGTCGCTGACGCATTCCTTACATCGATCCCAACTAACTTTCATATCGCCTCCATGTTCGCCTCTATATATATAAGAGCATCTCCAGTCGCGTCCCCCAAAGCGTCCCCAAAGAGATTTGGGGCGCGTCGGACAAAAAAAGCGATCCAGTCGCGTCCCCGAAATCCCATTTTTGTCCGGCGCGCCCCGATACGGTGTCCGGCGCCCCGAGCCCATCCCCGTCCCACAGGGGACGCACCGGGCACGCCGGACACAACGAAAAGCGAGGCGGGGAGTGGCGGGGCTGACCCGTCAGCGGCACAGTTAATTTTAACCTAACCGTCGCCTACCTCGCGACGGAAGTTATTCGCGCGCAGTGACACACGGCGGCATCTTTGCCTTAATGGCGACGGAGGGGCAGGCGAGACGTCTCGCCGGTGCTGCGCAGCCTCCACGCGTCGCCGGCGTTCGCACGCCACCGCCCGTTCCCGCGCGATCTTCCCGCCTCTTCTCGTCTGTTCCCACGCTTTCTTCCCGACGTCGGCGTCTATAAAAGGTCTCCCGACTCATCAATGGTAGCCACCACACCCCGCTGGCAACAAACACAGCCCTCGTCGCTCCACAGCCGTCTCCTCCACCACCAGTGGCAATGGCGAACCGCCCCAGCGATGGCCACTTCCCTCCACCGCCGTCTCCTCCACTTCCAGCCCGCCAGCAGCGTGAGGCACTCGAGGAGGAGGCCCGCCAGCGGTGTGAGGCGCAGCACGCGGCGGATGTAGCGGCGTTCTACGCCCCTGCCTCCGCAGCTGAGGAGGACGCGATTGCAGCAGCGTGGCAGGAGCAGCAGTGCGACACCGTTGCGGCGTTCGACGCCTCGACGGGACAAGAGGCGCGACGGCGCCGGTACCGGGAGGAGATGGAGCAGCGGTGGTCTAATGAGCGTCGGCGCCAGCGCGATGAGCGGCAGGCACTGTACCGTGAACGGCGTGAGTCGATCGAGCGCCGGCGACGTGAGTCGATCGAGCGCCAGCAGCAGGTGACGGCGGAGGAGCGTCGGCAGCGGGAGGCGGCGCTGACGGCGATATGGGGGAGGCGGGCGGACCAGTTGGCGGCGGAGGCCGACGCGTTTGCGGCGGCGATGATGGAGGCGCCAACAGATGTGGAGGAGGAGGCGCCAATGGAGGAGCAGGAGGCCGAGGCGGAGGAGACCGAGGTGGAGGACGACAACGACGACGAGTTCGAGTGGTCCGACGACGACGGGCCGCACCCGGACGAGACGGCCGATCAGCAACGCGCCCTCGTCGAGTCCTTCGAGTCGGAGAAGAAGCTCCAGGACGACGACCGTGCCTGCGAAGAGGCGCAGATTCGTCGCGCCATCGAGCTCTCCCTCCAGGCGGCGCAGCAGGGGACGGCGGAGGACGCGTGGCGGGAGCGGCACCGTCTGGCCACCGCCGAACGCAAGGAGAGGAGGCGCGCGCAGGAGGAGCTGCGGCGTAGGGGAGGCGACGACGGGGCGGGGCCGTCGAACGCACCGCCGGGCGGTCAGTAGTCTAGGTTTAGATGAAATCTAGCCGTTTTCATTCAAACTTTGTAATATATAATCAAAATTGAATGAAAACCTTTATTTTCGTGCACAAATATTCATTTGGGGGAGGCGTTTTGGGGACGCGGCTGGGGAGCGACGGCCCCCAAACGCGACACGAACAAAACACGTCCCCCAAACGCTCGATCCGGCGCGGTTTGGGGGACGGTTTGGGAGACGCCGACTGGAGATGCTCTAAACCACCACACACGCCGTATCATCAATCCATTCAAGGTAGACAAATCAAGTTGCCCGCTTACAAGTCAGCTAGCTGCAAAGTTTAGTGAAAAGCAAAGCAAGATCCCCCCGTGACCATGGAGGCAACCTCGGTGTTCGCCGCCTTCGACGAGGACGGCGACGGTAAGTTATCTGCATCCGAGCTGCGTCGCGGCATGGCTGCTACCCTGGGAGAGGACGTGTCAGAGGAGGAAGCGGAGGCAATCCTAACGGCGGCGGACGCCGACTGCGACGGGCTGCTGAGCCAAGAAGAGTTCTCGAGGCTAGCCGCCGGCGCCCATAAAAATGACGACGACGTCGTCATCAGACAAAGGTGCCTAAAGGAGGCGTTCGGTATGTATGCATGCTCGTCGACAAAAGACACGGCGACGACGACGATCACGCCGGCGAGCCTGAGGCGGACGTTGAGCAGACTGGGGTCGCACGAGCTGGGCGTGGAGGACTGCAGGGCCATGATCTGCAGGTTAGGGCGCACTCTCATTCGACGAGTTCAGGGTCATGATGATGGCCTGATCGATCGACTCTCACATATCATCATTTTTTCTAAGGCTCGCTTCGTCGATCATATATGTACAGTGCGGTGATGTGTTCATTCTTTCATTGTTTCACTTTCTCGACATTTGTTATGTTATGGTAGATTTAGGTTGAATGGTTTTTTTTCTAAGTGATGGGACATGTATATATCCAAAGCTCGACGAACAACTGCATCTAGAATTGCTACTCCCTTCGTCCCAGTTCATAGGGCTTACGCGTGTTCCTAGGTTTTAAATTCTACAATGATAATGCAATATATGTATTACAAAATATATATCATTAGAAAGCTTAGATGTTCTACTTTCTAATGATATAATTTTTATATTATATAAATAATATTATGTTAGTCAAATTGACAACCTAGGAATACGCGCAAGCCCTATGAATTGGGAGGAAGTAGTATATAATTAGAGGTAAACCAGGTGAAAACGAAAATGGAGTAGAATCAGGACTGAAGGCAGGAATAAATAATCGAGGGCAAAGCACAAAATTCAAAAATTGGGGAGGCAAAGCACAAAAATATGTAGCACTTAAGGTAAATAAGAGAGGACCAAAGAGAAAATATTAGAACTTAGGGGGGAGGCTAGGCCCTGCTGGTCCCCTGCCTCCGCCACCGAATAGAATGGGAAACAATAGTCTCACACACCTACCCATGCCTCGTTGCATTCCTCCAACATTGTTGTCTCGCCGAGGGAACTATCTTACGGCATGGCCACTACAGTGGCGGCCTTGATTGGTGGATGTTAGGGCACCATGGCCATCAGAGCAATGCCGCCGACGCATTGAGGTCCTTTAACCGGTTTCAGCAAGCTACTTGATAGTCGATGCTTGTTGGGGGGATGACCCCCGGTATGCCAAAGGCATGCCAAACCGGATGGTTTGAGCCATCAGGATACCGGTTAGATGATCGTACCGGAGTCTAAGATAGACGTTTGGCTGAACAGGCTAAGCCGGTATCCTCATAAGGGGGATACCGGAACCGAGTAGAAAAGGTACCGGGCCACCGGAAGGAAGGGCTTGTCGGCAGGACCGGTCAAAGATTCTCTCAGAGCTAGAAGACAAAGATGAGCTAAGCAAAGTAGCTTTTGACGAAGGGCTGACGATAAAGAGAAGAGTGACGGTCCAAGAAGCCGGAGGACGTCAGCGCCACTGATTAAAGAGGACTCCGGTGTCAGCTATGATTAAAGTAGCTTTGTAAAGTAGTTTGTCTAGTCAAAGATGCCATTAGGGTTTCTTCCAGAGTAAGCCACCCTCTCCCCTATATAAGGAGAGGGGGCAGCCCTTCTTCACGGGCACGTAGCGAGACCTTAGAGAGATCCGTGTACCGAGAAACCTCGTAACCATGTTGAGATCAATGAAGCTAGCGATCTAGTAAAGAGTTCTTCCTCTTGTCTCTCTTCTTGCATACCTGCCTCTGGTTGTGTTCTTGAGGAGAGCATCCGGAAGTTCTTCCCATCTAATCGCAAACCCTCCCCCGAATCCTCATACGTCCATTCGGCCCCAACTTAAGCCATCCTATGGCATCCGCTCGTTCACCACGACGACGCTTGGCGCCCACCGTGGGGCATGAAGTGGCGCATGCTGGAGTACACATTCGGGCGGGCCTCCTTGAGTTCGCCGGCGAGCGGACGGTGTCTGCGCTTGTGCAGAACTTCTACTCCATCGATTTCATCAATGACAACGCGGGCTGCTTCGCCAACGGCGGCATCTTCCCCAAGAACGGCCGCATCATCGAGTTCGGCAGCCACCGCATCTACTTCGGCACCGTCCCCTTGCGCGCCGCCTCTCGCCGGTGCTGGTGGCACCGGACCCGCCAAGATGGCTCGTGCTGGTCGCGCGCCCCGGCAGCGTCGAGGTAATGATGACCGGTGTGGCTGGTGCAGAAAGGAGGTTGAGGCTGAAGGTGCCGGTCGCGCGGTTTCAACCCGTGCGGCTAAGCCACCGCCGGAGCGCGACGCAGCGCAGCGGGAGCATCATCCGCGCCACCGGCAACGCCTCTCCAAACGGCGATGAACGCGCCGGCGACCCCCATCGCGCAGTAACATCGACCCGGCAGCCGGCTCAAGCGGAGCTGGAGGCGCAGCGCCTGAGGATACTCGAGAGCGGCAAAGACGTCGGCAAGGCGCAGCGCGAGCTGAACCTAACCGTACGTGAGTATAACGCTGCCCATGGCTTTGCTTCTGTTAGCGCTCATGCTGCTAGGATACCGGAAAACCGGCTAAAGGCTCGCAATCTAGATCGGGATTTGCGTAAGGAAGTTCTTACCGGCAAAAGTACCTCTGCATCTGTTAGCATTGTAGAGAAACCTAAATACAGCAGTCCGGATAAAACAATAAAAGCTGCTAAGGCTGCTGTAGATCTGTGTGATTCGCTTACCGGAGAGGCTCTGGCAAAGCAACAAGAGCGTGTCAGAGCCGCTAGATGCCGTAGAGCAGCAGAACGCAGAGCAATCGGCTAAGCTCGAACAAGGCTATAGCCTCGAAATCCGCGCGTTCAACAAAGAATGCCTGAAGCAAGTCCTGTGGGCAGGCCTCGTCCCCCCATCCGACGTAAGAAAAGAAAAAGAAGTGAACGCACGGCAGATGACCGTGTATGATCCGGTCCTTGCCGGTAAGCGTAAAGCCGGGCAACACGATGCCGGTAGAAAAAGCCAAGGGGCGGAGCGAGGCTACGCCGCAGAAGGCTATGCCGGAAACAAACATGCCGGTAAACATGAAACCGGGCAAACTATCCGGCTGCAAGGGCAGCGTATGATGAAGATGAGGAAGAGATGCCTCCACCAAGGTACCGGCAGTGCAAGGGCCGCGGCACCGGAACGTTACGATGAAGCCGATTCTAACCGACCGAGCAGCATACCGGAACCCTCCGGGAGAACGCTTGGGAGAGAGATACTTACCGGAACGGGATGCGAGGCACCGTCTGGATAGAGTATACTTGTCGGAAATGATCGAGGAGGAAGGTCCTCCAGGTCCAAAGTGCTTTGGCCCAAGAATCATGAGAGTGAAGGAGATATGCCCTAGAGGCAATAATAAAGTGGTTATTATTTATATCTTTATGTTTATGATAAATGTTTATATATCATGCTAGAATTGTATTAACCGAAACATTAGTACATGTGTGATATGTAGACAACAAGAAGTCCCTAGTATGCCTCTTAAACTAGCTTGTTGATTAATGGATGATTAGTTTCATAATCATGAACATTGGATGTTATTAATAACAAGGTTATATCATTATATGAATGATGTAATGGACACACCCAATTAAGCGTAGCATAAGATCTCGTCATTAAGTTATTTGCTATAAGCTTTCGATACATAGTTACCTAGTCCTTATGACCATGAGATCATGTAAATCACTTATACCGGAAAGGTACTTTGATTACACCAAACACCACTGCGTAAATGGGTGGCTATAAAGGTGGGATTAAGTATCCGGAAAGTATGAGTTGAGGCATATGGATCAATAGTGGGATTTGTCCATCCCGATGACGGATAGATATACTCTGGGCCCTCTCGGTGGAATGTCGTCTAATGTCTTGCAAGCATATGAATGAGTTCATAAGAGACCACATACCACGGTACGAGTAAAAGAGTACTTGTCATGAGACGAGGTTGAACAAGGTATAGAGTGATACCGAAGATCAAACCTCGGACAAGTAAAATATCGCGAGACAAAGGGAATTGGTAATGTATGTGAATGGTTCATTCGATCACTAAAGTCATCGTTGAATATGTGGGAGCCATTATGGATCTCCGGATCCCGCTATTGGTTATTGGTCGGAGTGAGTACTCAACCATGTCCGCATAGTTCTCGAACCGTAGGGTGACACACTTAAAGTTGGATGTTGAAATGGTAGTTCTTGAATATGGAATGAAGTTGGAATATTTGTTCGGAGTCCCGGATGTGATCCCGGACATCACGAGGAGTCCCGAAATGGTCCGGAGAATAAGATTCATATATAGGATGTCATTTTATGTGAATAAAATGTCGCGGAAGGTTCTATGGAAGGTTCTAGAAGGTTCTAGAAAAGTCCGGAAGAAACCACCAAGGAAGGTGGAGTCCACAAGGGACTCCACCCCCATGGCCGGCCAACCCTAGTGGGGGAGGAGTCCCAAGTGGACTCC
>NC_061511.1:196317754-196332885 GCF_022539505.1 Lolium rigidum | reverse complement strand
ATAGAGGGAAACCCTTGCATCGGCTACCGCCATTGGAGAGGGGTCTTCGGATCATAGTTGCGGGCGGACCGGGGATTATGTATAAGGGGCTTCTATGGAAAACTTTGTCATGATCCATGCCCGGTTAAGCCAAATGAAGGATACAACAAAAAGGATGGATTGTGACATGTGGGGAAAGTGTACAACCTCTCGGGCAGAGTGTATGATCTAATCGATTAGCCGTGTCTCTGACATGAGCAATTTGAGCAATCGAAGATTGAAGCGGATGAAGGATCTCCTATGTTTTCAAAAACTTTTCAAAAAAATTGTTTTGGCATGCTAAGTTTATCCGAAGGAGTGGCTCGAACTTAGGATTGTCCAAACTCGTTTTTGCAATTACTACTTTCATCCAAAGTGAGTGGCTCGAATTTAGTGTTGCCTAAAAACTTAATGCATGCTAACTCTATCCAGATGAGTGGCTCGGAGTTAGTTTAGCATGTTTTGGGGATGGGATGTAGGATGGTGAACCTTGGTGGATTCCTTGTGTTTGTCCAGCCCTATATTATTTTGTTTTAAAAATATATAAAGACAAAGAAAGTTTCTAAAAAAGATTTTTATGAAACAAAATTGGCTTTACTTAAAATAAACCCCGAGCCTTCCTTTGACATACCCTTGCATGTATATATTTATAAACCACATTGTCAACTTGTGTAACTTGCCAATACATTCAAAGTATTGACCAAATATTTTTGGCCGTAACTTTACCGTTGCGTATGACGAGTAAGGACGACTAGGATCACGTGCCTATACTCAACAAGCCCCGTGGCGTTGATGAAGCCCAAGACGTATCTTTATGTTTCCGCTGTAATGTGAGCCAGCCACTATGTTGTGCAAGTTGTATATGCAACTCCGGATTCAACGTTTGAGTAATAAAATGATGTATGTTATATCTTGATATTCATTTGTTACTGTGTGTGCTAGCTATGATCCAGGGATAGCACAGTAAGCACAGAGATTCGAACCCTACCAGGTTCGGGTCGCTACAAAATGGTATCAGAGCATATGTTGACTGTAGGACGTGGCCCTAGCAAATGGAAACCATAGGATCAACTATATTCTTAAAGAGTTTTTGAAAATACTCTCATACGACTCATCTTCCTTAAAATTGAAAATTGATTTCTGGTTTCTTTCCTCTTCAAATATGTAGTTGGACCTCACCCATTCTCACCTGGAAGTCTCAAAACGTTTTTTTTTTGTCAAGACTAATTTCTGGGAAAGCTAAAATATTTTTGGAAGATTCTCATACACTTCTTCACAATTATTTCCTTTCTCATCCTATTTGATTTTGCAAAATAATTTGGAAACTCTTCTCTTAAAATTCTTCAAGAGCAAATGCTTTCAATTCTGACGTGATGACCGGATCTACAATGACACCATCAAACATCTTCGGAAGGAAGGAAGTTATAAATACCGAAGAATATGAAGCCTTTGAAGATTTCAAGATGACCTATTACGAACCAAAGACCTGATAGCCTTAGCTATATCGCTAGATACGACGATTTGTGTGATTTGTGAGATGTCATTTTTCTGGTTTTCGTGACACTCGCAAATAAAATTATTTTTAGAATAAAATATGTTTATAAGGGTATACCTATAGTTCTTTCTCCTTAGGATCTACATCTTTCCTATCTGAAACCATCGCGACCAGGAACATGGATTCAAGACATGTAGAAGAACTGAACAATGGCAAAGTAATTGGAGATACCTAGCAGATATTTGGTGATCGACGAAGACTTCTTTTTAAGGGTGGTAGCATCCTAGTGTCTCCCAAACCCATTTTCTTTCTAGCCTTCTCGAATCTCGAGGACGAGATTCCTTTTAAGGGTGGTAGTTTGTAACACCCCAAAATTTTCCAAATTTTGGAATGTTAAATATAATAAAATATGTTGATTGAACTTCTTGTCTTTGTTGAAATTTTTGAAGAAATTGAAACTTTTGAGGACTTGTTTAAACTTTTCTCAATTAGGATGAAAACATTATACATGAGCGGATAAATATGACTATCCAAAATTATAAATCATGGTTGAGGAAAATTTATACAAATCCGATTTGTGCGTTGTATTTTATCACTTTGATCTAAGTGGTGTTTAAAACATTTTTTCCAAACCTTCTTGAACTAACTAAGATAGGGAATAATATGACTTTTCCAAGAGAGAGGAAATAATATGACTTTTCCAAAATATATAAAAGGTTTGGGTAATGATTTATTTGTGCTGTTATTTGATGCTTATTGCATTTCAAATATATCTTATTTCATTTCCAAAATAACAAAATAATATGAGACGGGGATAACATGACATCCTCAAATATATAGTTGGAAATGATTTAAATATATGACCTATATATATATTTTTTTAAACAAATTGTTTTATAGAACTAAAGTTGGGTGGACGATATATTTTTCTATGCCTATTATAAGTATTTTGCCTTATTGAATTTATGGGAAAGGATATGGCAATTATATAAGTCATACTCATTTTCCATTGAGTAGATAAATAGAAAAGAAGTTTAGTTTTTCGTTTCGGCTAATTACAGCCCAACTATCTCCTCTCCATAAATATTTGTTTTCCTCCCTTTTAAGTTTTCCCCTAACCTATTTCTTTTCCTGGCCCATATAGGCCGAATCGAGCGAGCCCAGCGCTGGCTGATCGTCTTCCTCACGTACACAAAACTGTAACAGCACGAACACGTACAGCCATGGCTGTAGCTCTTCCTCTCCTCATCCCATCAATTCTAGTGTGTTTTCCTCTACAACTTCAATACAAAAGTTTCTCATAATCTCATGCGCGTTTCATTCAGGGCTTTATTCCTCAACTTTATTGACTTAATTGCCCGAATTGAACTGGTGCTCTAAACACCGCCTGTTGGCATTCGACTCTCGATCTCCTTCCTCTGTCTATAAAAGGAGGCCCTGAGCGCGTCACATCGTGTCCCTAATCCCCCTCCTTCACTTTGTTTCAGCAAGTTCGTGAAGATATCGTCCGTACAGCCCGTGTCGTTCATGCCATTATCAGCCCAAGTAGAGTATTCATCGTTAGATCTCGTCGTCCACAGTGATCATGCTGGGAATTCCTCGTACCATAAGGCTTTCCACGCCAAGGCCTACCTCCTGGACATGGTTGTGCATCACTCCAATGAAGTTGGCGGCGTCGTCGTTGCTTCAATCGGTTGACGTTGTTCCGCCGCGACGCTGTCGTTCAACTCCGACGATACCGGGAACTAGGCCCCAAATCATTATTATTTTTCCCTCTACTTACGCCCTACGCATGACCCTGACTCGTTGATTCGATAATTTGTGCAGCCGGAGATCACCCACGACGAGCACCTCACGCCTCAGACGATTCCCGATCAGTCTGCGCATCCGCGACATCACCGTCGATCGCGTGTTCCATTGTTGGTAAAACTTCGTCTCGTGGTCGTTCTATTTCCGTACATGGTTAGTTTTGTAGCTAAACCAAACCACTAGGCCACCATAGGATTTAGCTCGCACGGTCTATATTGATTCACCTAACTGAACGAACATGCCACTTCCAGCCTTATATCTGTTTTCTGTTTTCCGTCACTTTGGGCAGAAAATTTCCCTATCTTTCAAAATTCATATCTTTGGATCTGCTTATCCAAATCCAACAAACTTGATATCCCTGGAATGCTTAGTAAATATAGAATCCATCTGAACCATCCGTTTCAAGTTTGACAATCGTAAAAATATTCGAATTTCAATTGGGAAATCTTGAGTATTTTGTCATAACTTCAATTCAATAACTCTTTTCAGTATGACTCCTTTGGTAAAATTGAACATTGTGATCATACCCATCTGTTAGTACATTTCCCGTCTTGTACACGAGCTTATGCAGAATACCCTAAGTTCTAAACTTAGTTCTCGCATAATTCTCAAGTTAGAAAATTCCCAAATCTAATTAGGATTCGTACTAATATGAATAGTTTTGTTTGAGAATACAAATAAAATAATTTGGTTTTATTTGGATTTTATTTGTATTTTCCATATTTAATTTTGTTGGTTATTTCCTTTTTGAAATGTGTGTATGTTTATGTATGGTATCGTTTTTCTTTTCTCGGCGATAGATTTCATGACGAGTGACGAGGACAAATTATCAAAAAATTAATATTGGTTGCTATGTTGACAAGATAATTATTCTTCATCAATCAAAGGCAAGTTACACATGATCTTTTGTCCTACTATTTTTGATATGCATGTTTTACAAATATTTTCGTAGAAATGCATGTGTAGGGAAATTATGTTTTGCTATCCTAGTAGAGAGCCATAGGATTTCTTACCATGTTCCTTGTAGCCCTTTTTATTAAAATGCGTATATTGTATGAGTGCTTAGCCAATTGCTTGGTAGACGTGGGATATGGGTTTTCAAAGAACAGAACCTTTTATGAAAAATGACATGCGCCCATTCTGGGGTTATATGGTGAAAATATTTCTGAAATAAAAACTTATAAAAATGTTTTCCTCTGGGCGGAGTGGTATGTTGGGAGCGTCTACAAGAGCTGCATCCAGTGAGTGGCTCTGCAGACTCAGGATTTGGTGGGGACCGCCGCCCAGGGTCAAAGAGATCTTCAAAGTTTCAGTTAAAGAAGCTTCCAGTACAACCACATGCTATATGGGCTCTGGCTTAGTCGTACATAGAGGGAAACCCTTGCATCGGTACCGCCATTGGAGAGGGGTCTTCGGATCATAGTTGCGGGCGGACTGGGATTATGTATAGGGGGCTTCTATGGAAAACTTTGTCATGATCCATGCCCGGTTAAGCCAAATGAAGGATACAACAAAAAGGATGGATTGTGACATGTGGGGAAAGTGTACAACCTCTGCAGAGTGTATGATCTAATCGATTAGCCGTGCTCCCGGATATGAGCAATTTGAGCAACTGAAGATTGAAGCGGATGAAGGATCTCCTATGTTTTCAAAAACTTTTCAAAAAATTGTTTTGGCATGCTAAGTTTATCCAGTGAGTGGCTCTGAACTTAGGATTGTCCAAACTGTTT
Source organism: Lolium rigidum (assembly GCF_022539505.1). Classification (NCBI taxonomy): domain Eukaryota; kingdom Viridiplantae; phylum Streptophyta; class Magnoliopsida; order Poales; family Poaceae; genus Lolium; species Lolium rigidum. Next base: position 196,327,833 of record NC_061511.1, on the reverse strand, counting down.
TGCAATTACTACTTTCATCCAGTGAGTGGCTCTGAATTTAGTGTTGCCTAAAAACTTAATGCATGCTAACTCTATCCAGTGAGTGGCTCTGGAGTTAGTTTAGCATGTTTTGGGGATGGGATGTAGGATGGTGAACCTTGGTGGATTCCTTGTGTTTGTCCAGCCCTATATTATTTTGTTTTAAAAATATATAAAGACAAAGAAAGTTTCTAAAAAAGATTTTTATGAAACAAAATTGGCTTTACGCAAAATAAACCCTGTGCCTTCCTTTGACATACCCTTGCATGTATATATTTATAAACCACTTTGCAACTTGTGTAACTTGCCAATACATTCAAAGTATTGACCAAATATTTTTGGCTGTAACTTTACCTGTTGCAGATGACGAGTAAGGACGACTAGGATCACGGGTCTATACTCAACAAGCCCTGTGGCGTTGATGAAGCCCAAGACGTATCTTTATGTTTCCGCTGTAATGTGAGCCAGCCACTATGCTGTGCAAGTTGTATATGCAACTCTGGATTCAACGTTTGAGTAATAAAATGATGTATGTTATATCTTGATATTCATTTGTTACTGTGTGTGCTAGCTATGATCCAGGGATAGCACAGTAAGCACAGAGATTCGAACCCTACCAGGTTCGGGTCGCTACACCTCAACCTTGATAGCACCGACCTGTTGCTCCGCACCGAGATGCGCCACGTGCAAGATTTAGCGGATGCACCAATTTTAGAGATATGTCATGATCATTGTAACAAATTTCAACGTGATGATGATTTGATCTTGTACTCGGCCTTGAACATAAGAACTAGTACAATCTCACATTTTTTTATATCATTATCCTTTGCGAGATTTAGCGGATGCGCCAAATTCAAAGAAATATCATGATCATGGTAACACAATTTTCAATGTAATGATGATTTGATGTTGCACTCGACCTTGAACATAAGTACTAGTACGGTCTCACAAATTTGTATCATTATACTTTGCAAGTTTTAGTGGATGCGCCCATTTTCAGAGGTAGATCATGATCATGGTAAGTTGGTAGTAACAAATTTTCAACGTGATGATGATTTGATTTTGCACTCGGCCTTGAACAGAGGTACTAGTACGGTCTCACAATTTTTTATCATTATACTTGGACGGTGGCCAAATTCAAAATCTCATAGCGGCAAAACTTCCCGCCCACAAAATACAAAAATTTCACACGCTTCCAAATTCCCATTCTACCCCTGTGGAGATGGCAGCAAAGTCGGTTGGTGGGGGGTCTGCCCGTCATGTTTTGAATCACCACCTCCCTAGCCCGGAAACCCTCCCAAAAAAAATTCATTTCCCTCAGACCACCCACCGGAACTTCCCAAGTCCCTCTCTCCCACCTCCACGACCACCGCACCGGAACATCCCCGCCGGACTTCCCTGGCCTACCCGAGCCATCGCGATCCTCGTCATCCGGCTGCCTGCCGGAGCCGCTTCATCGACGCCGTCATCAACCGGACCGGATCATCCCCGCCGTACCTCGAAACCATATGCTCATCCAGCAGTCTACCGCAGTCGCTTCAGCTGCGGTATCGTCCACCCCACCGGAGCCGCTTCACCGGATCCGTCGTCCACCGCATCGTATCTTGCTCACCGACACCGCTGTGCATGAACCGGATCTGCTTCACCGGCGCCGTGCATGATCTAAACTCTTCTACTTGTCGCTTTTCTATTGCTTGCCTGCAAGTTCTTGTTTAATCTTGGGGGAACTCTGTTTGTGCTAACGACGCGCCGTTACGTTTTTGCAGATGAGATGAGTAACCATGAAGTGTAATGGCCGTCTCTCCAACCCCAAGTAGCACATGTAGCGTACTTCATCACCGGATCTATCAACCCCAGGAAGATCTGCTGTGACTCCCACGAGTGCTTCTCCTAATGTAAGTCCCTTGTTTTAGCGCCATGTTCCGGGTTCGGATGCTTGTTTGTCCGAAGCTCTTTTAGTTCATTCCTAGCTATGACCGTAACACGTTGCTATTTTCTACTTCATTGCTAACTTTAAGCGATTGAACATTTTGGTTTGCATTCCCTGCTCTGTAGATGTAGCCATCATAACTTCTATCTTGCTCGGTCGTTGTTACAAAAATTATAGGTATTATAGTAACATCCTGCTATTATTTAGTTCATGGCCAATTTTAAGTAATTGCACATGTTGGTTCGCATTCCCTGCTCTATAGCTTTTGGCATCGTAACTTCTATATTTGGTTTACATTCTCTGCTCTGTAGATCTAGCCATCATAACTTTATCTTGCTCAGTCGTTGTTACAAAAATTATGGCCTGCTACTATGTTGTTTGTGCCAATTTTTTACTCCATGAACATGTTGGCTTGCATTCCCTGTACTACAGGTGATGCCATTGTTTTGTATCTAGTTCATTGTAAGCTAACAAAGTAAGGACTTAGTTTGGCATGCTATCACTCTGCTATGTAGCCTGTAGTACAAATAAACTTGTCATACTACTAGATAATAATTTTGCGTGCCATCTTGTTCTTCAAAAGCTGCATTATTGACTTGTTTCTCTGACTTGGCATGACGCTCACATATGGAAAGCTGAACATATTGGTTTGCATTCCCTCTTATACAAGTTCACGAGTGATCCCACTATATTCACGTATCTGGTCCATCCTAAGCTCCAGCATTAACTATCCTCTATGTGTTGCTCATTACAAGTTTATATCCCGAAACATCTTGATTTGCATCCCTTCACTATGAGTTCAGGAGTATTATTTAGTTCACGGCCAAAATGAAGTAATTGCACTTGGCACATGTTGGTTCACATTCCCTCCTCTTTAGCTTTTGCCATCGTAACTTCTATTTTTGGTTTACATTCCCTGCTCTCGTAGATGTAGCCATCATAACTTCATCTTGCTCGGTCGTTGTTTCAAAATTTATAGCCTGCTACTATGTTGTTCATGCCAATTTTGTACTCCCCGAACATGTTGGTTTGCATGGGACTCGACGAGTAGTAAGTCTGTCTGTTTCATTCTAACATGCTCGTTATATTGGCTGTTGGTATGCGGCATGCACTCTTTGTTTGCTTATTGTGTGCATTACAATGATCTTGTTATAACGACGAAATGATGAGTTCCAAATTCTTTGGCAAACAATATTGCAGTGTCTTTGCGTTTCCATTGTTGTTGTCTTAACTTGTAATGTCTTTGTTTCAGATATAGGTGCTTGCATGGACAACTTAAAAGATTGCCGGATCGCTTCATTGTATTGCTAGGTTTAATTACCATTCAATTTCTCCGGGTTCTGTAATATTTTTTCAAAGCCTTGCAGCTGATGTAATATTTAGTTAGTTTTTATAGTTCTTTCGCGCATTTTTTCTTTGGTGCTTGTGGTAAGTGAGGCTATCCGACAGAAATCAATGCTGCGTAAATATTCTCAGTATCTAAATCACGAATTCCCATCCCTTAAACGGCCCAATTAAGAGAAATCACATACGTGCCGGCCCGCAAAATCCTAAAGCGCCTTTTACGCCGGCATATAAATAACAACTAAACGGGCTGGCCCACTTACTTATTGGGCCAGCCCACTTGATTTACTGTGGACCCCACACTTTTATTGGGCCGGCCCACTTGCTTTAAGGTGGACCCCACCCACTACTGGGCCGGCCCACTAACTAGTTGGGCCAGCCCAATTGCTTTTGTGGTGGTCCCCACATACTAAACGGGCCGGCCCTTTAAGACGAAAGTGGGACCCACCTGTGTTTTTGGCCCGGCCCACTAGCGTGTTGGGCCGGCCCACTTGCTATATGGTGGACCCCACATACTAAATGGGCCGGCCCTTTAACAGGAAAGTGGGACCCACCTGTGTTTTTGGCCCGGCCCACTAGCGTGTTGGGCCGGCCCACTTGCTATACGGTGGACCCCACATACTAAATGGGCCGGCCCTTTAACAGGAAAGTGGGACCCACCAGTGTTTTGGCCCGGCCCACTATCTTGTTGGGCCGGCCCACTTGCTATATGGTGGACCCCACATACTAAATGGGCCGGCCCTTTAGCTGGAAAGTGGGACCCACTGCGTTTTTGGCCCGGCCCACTATCTTGTTGGGCCGGCCCACTTGCTATATGGTGGACCCCACATACTAAATGGGCTGGCCCTTTAACGGAAAGTGGGACCCACCGGTGCTTTTGGCCCGGCCCACTGGCTTGTTGGGCCAGCCCATTTGATCAAATGTGGACCCCACGTACTAAATGGGACGGCCCGATAGCAGGAACGTGGGACCCACATGCTAATTGGGCCGGCCCAATAACTTCTTAGGCCGCCCCAGTTGCTTTAATGTGGACCCCACTTTGTAAATGGGCCGGCCCGATACCAGGAAAGTGGGTCCCACATGTCTTGTGGGCCGGCCCTTTTGCCTGTTGACCGGTCAATCGAGTGCATTCGGCCCGGCCCACATGCTTAGTGGGCCGGCCCATTAAAGTTTTGACCAATCAACCTTAGAGGTTAGGCCCGGCCCACGTAACTAATGGACCAGCCCAGCTATATAGTTGACCGGTCAAACTAAGTCAGCTGGCCCGGCCCGTAAACTTAATGGGCCGGCCCGCTTAAGACGTGGCAGGCCTCGTGTGGGCCTACCATCTACCACGGGGTTTCAGCCGGTTAACGCCGTTAAGTGCCAGTTAACGGCGTCCGCCACGTGTCAGTTTGCATGACGTCAGCAGTCAACGGGCTCCCGGAAACACTTGGGCAACGGTCCGATTTTCCGTGGCGGAAGGGCGCCCAAGCGCGACGGACCGAAAAAATCGTCGTAGGACTTTGCCTGACGCAGTTTCGACAACAGAACCCATATCGTCGGGTTAAGCCCATAGGCGACGAAAAATACCCCTTAGCGGACGATTTTGAGACGTTGTCTATCAGAACTTTTCTTGTAGTGGTTGGAGAATCTCCAACCCCCTAAATTTCATTATTTTAATCATCGGCCAGCCATGGGAATGCCTCAGATAAAAGAGAAATATATCCATTTGGTGCCAAATATAAACGAGCAGGACCAATTAAGACAGATTAGACAAGCAACCATTCCGGGATTCGTATAAACCGACATATTATTTCAATGTTTAACCCATGAGCGCAATATAAGGGAAGGAGAAACAAACAAATGAACCATTTTGTGCCTAAAAATAAAAGATGGGTCAGCCAAAAAGTAACAACAAATCTTATTTATGATACCTACTCGAAGGTGGATTTCCTACTACGGAAGGTGGCATTGGATTAATCAACGAGTGAAATCCGAAAAAGTCTTACAAAAAACAAATATGCTCATTATATCCCACAACAAGCATGCCGGATAGTCGCAAGGTTTATATGTTTTAATCATCAGTAAACTCAATGAATCAAGGACTAATAACCAATTGAATCATCATCTGACTCATATTCACCAAGCAAAACATTCTTATCATTATGGAAGAAATCCAGAAGACATAACGGTATGAGGAAGTGCATGAGCAATCAAACATTATGTGGCTGGAATAAAATGCCGGATCATTTAAGTTAAGCAGAACAATTAAATTGGTTTAATCACGATCAAACAAAAAAAGATTAGACAGGCAATAGAACAAGTTTGAGAAGCTAGCAGGAAAATGAACGAAGACGTGCAGTCATACAAATAGCATGATTTATTTCAAACCAGTTATCCTATCTATATGGAGAGTAAATGTGTTAAACACAAACTGGTTCAAGCACGATAAGCATATCAATACAAAAATGAAAGGTACTTACTGGATTATAGGGGTGATTCACTCCACGATTTGTTGTGTTCCATGTGATAGTGCAACATGAAATTACAGCAAAGAGTTAGGGTTGCAGCTCTTGAAGAACAAAAACAATGAAGAATTTAAATGTACCAGAGCAATGAGTTCACACATGTACTACGGGATGGCAAAAGGATAGCAGAAAGGAAATAGTAATTGGCATTTACCGTCATTGTTTACAACAAAACAGATGGAAATTATAATGTAAAACCTTGTGAACACAGAAGAGCACAGAATGGCGGAATATAAAACAACATTTTGCAACGAACAAAACAGACGGCGGCTATGGTCCCAGCACACAACCTGTCACCTGAGAATAAGAAAAGCAAACAAACATGTAGGTTTCCTAACAAAAATAGATGAATTACATAGCATGCAATTACTGTTCTAACATTAGGACGAACTAGATTGATATTATAGGGGTGTTTCTTGAGAGTTTATAGAGCAGGGAACGCTTTGCTAGTCTTAGTATGAACAAGACAAAATTAATACTATTTTTTGCAACACACAGTACAATCATAGACGCTCACACGTACATACATACACTCATCACTCAAGCACACACACTACCCCTTCGAGCACCTTCAGAAACCGCATCCAAGAAACTGTTCCGACGGGTATTGAGATTGACGAAGTCACCACTAGCACCACAATGTCATCGGGAACGCCGCATCCCACAGAAGAATATTCCTCCATTTTTGAGACACCAAAGCGTTAAATGGGGGGTGCCACTGCCCTCCTAACCATCCAAACACAGGTTGGTTCTCCGTGATTTGGTACTTGACATGTACTACATGATATCTAAAATGAAGTCGGTGTCAGGCTAACAAGCAGGGTGCGGCGTCGTTGCTTGACGTGAGTCGGTGTGATGCCATCACAAGATGAAGTGCATGGTCCATGTGATCTGGATTAGGGGATACTAGCATAATACCCGTGTGTTGCAACAGGTTAATAACGAAAGATGGCTCCCTCCAAATATAGAATAAATGGAATATAATCGCAATGTCTATGTCCAGGATGTGTGGCCACATGGTCCTCATTTTTCTTTAGAATCTGTGGTACGTCAGTATCATACAATGTGCATTATTTTTTGTCATCACTGAGACAACTCTGATGCTCGATCGACCGATCCGAGTTGATCAATCGACCGATCTAATTAACATGTTTGAACAAACGATCGAATAATTCATAGTATTTATTGAATGATACTCCCTCCGTGCCAAAAATAAGGCGTCTAAGGATTAGTTAAAAGTCAATGTTTTTAAAGTTTGACCAAGTTTACACACAAAAATATAAATATTTACAATACTAAATCATTATCAATAGAGTCACCCTAAAGTATAATTTCTTAATATGTCAATTTGATATTGTAGATGTAAATATTTTTTAAAATATTTGGTCAAAGTTTGTAAGGTTTGACTTTTGACCAATCCTTAGACGCCTTACATTTTGGGACGGAGGGAGTATATCGTAAAAGGTGCCCGTTTTACACCATCTTTTTTAACAAAACACGGTACAATATAAATGCTCACTAAATGCATACTCGCTCCTACGAACGCACAAATGCACATGCAATCTCTATGAACACCTTCGAGATACTTTGTCTGAGAAACTGATTTGTCGAGAACACACGTCGAAACGTGGCCCCAACTGAACAGATATTTCTCTTTATTAATGAAACACCCACGCATGAAACATGGTTTTTTTAGGGAGAATGTCACTGCGCTCCAAAACATGTGGTTGATTCTTGTCACTAACCTCTTAAAAGCTGCAGGGTATGAAAGCTTTGTTTTTTTAAGGATTTTTAGTTGCATAAGTGTTGAGATTTGTATGTCCTACGAATTTTAAAGGGAAAATGCATGCACGTGCAAAAATTAGGAAAAGAAACCTAGAGTCATATAGGTTGTCACTGTATGTTTGCGAATGAAAGAAAAGTTAGAAAATTTAAAGTAGCACGGCAAGAGGAGCCTAATCAATGGGTCTCTTTTGGCCTTTTTCTTTTTGCCGATTGTGTCGATCTAACCGGGATTGCCGGACACGCGTTGATGAACTACGGCAGAGGAGAAAGGACGGATCACCTGCCGATCTTTTACATAACTATGCCAGAAAGGATATAAAGATTGACCGGTACAAAAACCATCTCCATCAATCTACGCTCGTTAAGGAGAGGGTTCCTTAGAGAATAAAAAGGGGAGCGAACGAAAAAGATGTGTGGCTGAACCGATCTATGCTTGTCTTACCGATTAGAATTAGGAAAGGGATGCTGATTTTGCTACCTAGTGCTACGGATTGGATTTTGGTCGTGACCTAACTAATCCTGATAAGAACTCCTCATGGAGCCGGTCACGCTGACCTTACTTTTTATGTTCGGGGTGAGTTGTATACACGTTTGACGTACCATCACCAACCACCGCGGCCTATTTTAAATTTAATAGTAAAGATAGTTTATATGACAAGATTATGGGGGGATTGTTAGTAGTAATCTTATCAATGTGGTTGGCTAGTAAAGGAGCTAGCTTAGTCATGAAGTATCCAAGGTATGTAGAGAGAACTGTAGAATGGGGAATGTTCTAGAGTAAGATATTTACGAGTAGTATGAAATATCTAGAGTTTGTAGAGTATTCTAGAAGTATGGTATAGGGTTTGGATTCTGGCACATGGCAACAATCTAAAGGGTCATGTACAAAAGTTTAAATAGAGTATCACCCGTCCCATGTAAGTAAGCTTTGTACCACTGAGATATCCAATAAAGCTTCCTAGTAGTAGTAGCCCTGTGTGTAAGTGTATGTGAGGCACAAGCTTCCTAGTATTATAAGCCCCGTGTGTGAAGCACATCAAGACAGAGAGCTCAAGGAGTGGCATGGGCAAATGCGCAGGATCCCGCCATCCGCCACGCGCATTGAGAGCGGGGCGGAGCCGGATCTATGGGACTTCTCTGTCGATGCTTTTTAGACGGACGAATCGGTATATAGACACATTCTAGTTGACCAAGACATGCTTGAACCTTCTATGGTAACGGACCAAAACGTGTAGGGGGGAGGGGGTCTGGTTACCTCGACGGCGGCTTCGTGTAGTCATACTCGGCATCCTTGCGGGTCACGTCGACGACGGCGGGGGTGCTGCGGTTGCGGTGGGCGTCGGCGTCGAGGAAGCAGATCGGGGGCGGTCGATGATGGGTTCGGGGAAGCAGATCTGAAACGAGCGAGTCGGTGAAGCAGATCCGGTGCAGTGCACGGCGTCGTTGGTGAAGCGGATCAGGTACGGCAGACGAGGGAGTCGGTGAACTCAGATAGTGCAGTGCACGGCGGCGTTGGTGAAGCGGATCTGGTGCTGCGGATGTAGCAGCCGGTGAAGCAGATCCGATGCAGTACACGGCGGCGTTGGTGAAGCGGATCTGGTGCTGCGGACGAGGGAGTCGGTGGCCTCAGGTAGGTGAGGTGGTATGCCGGCTAAGTACGGCTGGGATATTCCGGTGCGGTGGTCCGGCAGGTGAGAGATGATGGGCCTGGAGTATTGCGACAGATTTTTTGCGGAAATGGGGAAGACGAATGGAAGGCGGTAGACTATATATATCAGAGGGGATGTGTAAATTACGAACGAGACCCCAACCAACGCCGGCTTCACTTGTCTGCCTTTGCGTCATTGGTAATAGGGGTCGAAAGGGAATTCGAAATATGTGTATGGAGGCGGGAGTTTTGGCGCTCAACTCGTATTTTGAATCTCCCTGGTGTATAAGCAGTACAGTATACTAGATATTGAATCATAGACCAGGGAAGACAAGTACGGTAGTACAAAAATACTGTAATGTCTACATTGCATGATGCTGATCTACCTTGCGTTAGTGTTTGTACTTTGTAGTGGTAGCTAAGTGGTGCAAAGAAGACATATTTGTAATTTCTACAACTAAGATATGTCTATATACATCCGTATTAGACAAAACTAAGACACCTCCTTTTAGACGAAGGTAATATTAATTTTGAATCTCTTTGTACTAATGTTGATGATTTTTAATAGATCTTCAGAGTTTCGTAGAAAAAAACTAGGCTCCTCTCGAGAAACAAATAAGCATACAATTAATTAAGTACGTGGGCGGTTATTATTATTTTAACAGGGAAACTGCATTCGTGCCCTATGGCCCGTCATCTTCAAAACCGTCCAAATGCATGCATCTAGCGACGGGCGGTTTGCAGGCCCTGGATACGTCCAAAACGTATCTACTTTCCCGAACACTTTTGCTATTGTTTTGCCTCTAATTTGTGTATTTTGGATGCAACTAACACGGACTAACGC
>NC_061511.1:196290392-196317654 GCF_022539505.1 Lolium rigidum | reverse complement strand
ATAAAAATATAGTTTCAGAGGAGGAACTTGATAATGTTGTCGATGAAGAAGGGGATGCCTTGGGCATCCCCAAGCTTAAACGCTTGAGTCTTCTTGATATATGCAGGGGTGAACCACCGGGTGCATCCCCAAGCTTAGAGCTTTCACTCTCCTTGATCGTAGTATATCATCCTCCTCTCTTGACCCTTGAAAACTTCCTCCACACCAAACTCGAAACAACTCATTAGAGGGTTAGTGGACAATAAAAATTAACATGTTCAGAGGTGACACAATCATTCTTAACACTTCTGGACATTGCATAAAGCTACTTGGACATTAATGGATCAAAGAAATTCATCCAACATAGCAAAAGAGGCAATGCGAAATAAAAGGCAGAATCTGTCAAAACAGAACAGTCCGTAAAGATGGATTTTATTAGGCCACCAGACTTGCTCAAATGAAAATGCTCAAATTGAATGAAAGTTGCGTACATATCTGAGGATCATGCACGTAAATTGGCATAATTTTCTGAGCTTCCTGCAGGGCAGTGGGCTCAGATTCGTGACAGCAAAGAAATCTGGAACTGCGCAGTAATCCAAATCTAGTACTTACTTTTCTATCAAAGACTTTACTTGGCACAACAAAACACAAAACTAAGATAAGGAGAGGTTGCTACAGTAGTAAACAACTTCCAAGACACAAATATAAAACAAAGTACTGTAGCAAAATAACACATGGGTTATCTCCCAAGAAGTTCTTTCTTTATAGCCATTAAGATGGGCTCAGCGAGTTTTAATGATGCACTCGCAAGAAATAGTATGTGAAGCAAAAGAGAGCATCAAGAGGCAAATTCAAAACACATTTAAGTCTAACATGCTTCCTATGCATAGGAATCTTGTAAATAAACAAGTTCATGAAGAGCAAAGTAACAAGCATAGGAAGATAAAACAAGTGTAGCATCAAAAATTTCAGCACATAGAGAGGTGTTTTAGTAACATGAAAATTTCTACAACCATATTTTTCCTCTCTCATAATAACTTTCAGTAGCATCATGAGCAAACTCAACAATATAACTATCACATAAAGCATTCTTATCATGAGTCTCATGCATAAAATTATTACTCTCCACATAAGCATAATCAATTTTATTAGTTGTAGTGGGAGCAAATTCAACAAAGTAGCTATCATTATTATTCTCATCAAGTGTAGGAGGCATAGTATAATCACAACAAAATTTACTCTCCATGGTAAGTGGCATCAAAAGACCACTATCATTATCATCATCAGAAATAGGAGGCAAAGTATCATCAAAGAAAATTTTCTCCTCAATGCTTGGGGGACTAAAAATATCATGAAAACCAGCTTCCCCAAGCTTATAACTTTCATACTAATATTACTACCAGCATGCAAAGAAGATTTCATAGGTTTTTTAATTTTCGCATCAAACAATCCATGTTTTAAATCAGGAAATAGAATAAGAAGCTCATTGTTGTCCATTATGCCAAACTAGTGTAAACAAGAAACAAAAAGATGCAATTGCGGGATCTAAAGGAAATAGCTTTGAGCACACACACAACGGCGCAAGAAAAATACTTTACCGAGACCGTGAGTATGAGAGCCTTTACCTTTCCTCCCGACAGCGGCGCGAAAAGTGCTTGATGTCTACGGGGAGCTTCTATTCTATGTAGACGGTGTTGGGCCTCCAAGAGCAGAGGTTTGTAGAACAGCGGCAAGTTTCCCTTAAGTGGATACCCAAGGTTTATCGAACTCGAGGAGGAAGAGGTCAAAGATATCCCTCTCATGCAACCACTGCAACCACAAAGCAAGAAGTCTCTTGTGTCCCCAACACACCAAATAGGTGCACTAGTTCGGCGAAGAGATAGTGAAATACAGGTGGTATGAATAAGTATAAGCAGTAGCAACGGTGCCGAGAAAAGTGCTTGGCGTGTAGTTGATGGTAGTAGTAATGACGGTAGTAATGCGGTAAACGTAAACACGTGTAAAATGCATTAAGCAAGCGGTGTAATAGCGATGTATTTAGGAACAAGGCCTAGGGATTACACTTTCACTAGTGGACACTCTCAACATTGATCACATAACGAGAATAGATAAATGCATACTCTACACTTTTGTTGGATGATGAACACATTGCGTAGGATTACACCGAACCCTCAATGCTGGAGTTAACAAGCTCCACAATAATGCTCATGTTTTAGTAACCTTTAGTGTACAGATAGATCAACTGAGACTAAACCAAGTACTAGCATAGCATGCACTGTCACCTTCATGCATATGTAGGAGGAATAGATCACATCAATATTATCATAGCAATAGTTAACCATAATCTACAAGAGATCATGATCATAGCATAAACCAAGTACTAATACTGATTACCGCATACTGGCCTGCCTTGCACACATGCGGGATATCAACGACTTGTATACTACAACATGCAGTGGTATGCTGGGTCACCGCACCCTATACGCTAGTACAGTAGTAGTAGTTGCATTTTTTGGGCTCACACCGGCGAAGGGCGCGAATCGGGCGCGTCGGCGCCTCGCGGCACGACGGTTTTCGCGTGTGGGGCCGCCTTGTCAGCGGGAGGACGCGACTGTTCGCATCAAAGGCGACGCGGGAAGGTTGGTAGTCCCCGGCGTTTAATGGTCTCCCGCGCCTAAACCTAGGCGGCCACGAGGGCAGCGGCCGGACACGCGGCGTCCAGTCGCCTACGCCGCCGTAAATGAGGGTAGTTGCCTACCACCAGCATAAAGTACCTACTACGCCGTCCAGCCCCGCGGTGCTATCCTCTCATTTCCACCACCGCTTACGCTCCATTCTCTCCTCTCCACCTCAAAAATGCCGCGCCATCGGAAAACGAGGTTATGTAGGCTTGGCCTCAAAGTCCGCGCGCAGCCTCCACCACCATCGCAGCCGGAGCCGGAGCGGGCCGGAGCCGCAATCCGACGCGGAGTACAGCTCCGATAACGACGAGGACCCACGGTTGAAGGAGGAGTACAGCGAGCACGACCTCCGGATCTTGGAGGCTTCCCAACGGAAGTTCTGCGAGGTCAGGGCTCATCGCCATTATGAGGCGTTCGCCCGCCAGCAAGCGATACTCTTCTTCCGGAAGGAGATTTCTCGGCTGAGGACTGAACCGCTGGGACAGCGCCGCCGGCAAGGTCTTTTGACGGCGTCCGCCATGCTCGACCGCCTGGAGCGCGAACAGTGGCTGCGCCAGTGATGAAGTGCTGGGTATTCATTTTCAACCTGTGTATTCATTTTGCCAAAATCCTCATGTATTTGCCAAATTTTTCCCTGATTTATGAGGAAATTCTAAGGTTTTGTCAAAATCTTGGGTATTCAGTTGCATACGCAAGAATACCCCTGGGGCCGCCCCTATCGCGAAGCATGGGACCAGAAGCGGGCACGGACGTAGGCGGCATAGGCGAAGAACGAGGACGAGGCAGACCCGTCGCGCGCCCCAACCGACGTCCATTAGATTAGGATTAAGTTTAAGTTTTATTTAGGCCTCCCCAACCGACGGCATCACTTGTGTTCATGTAGTATTATTATGGTGGTGTACTTGTGTTCATGTACTTGCTTCAGACATGTACTGCTGTGTTTGTTGAAGGAGACATGCATCACCCTTTCTTGGTGATGTCTTCCTGTAGCCCTTGTCAAATTAAATTCCTCTGATACTGATGGGAGGGCTTGGTCACCACACACGTCAGGATGAAGTGGAGAGAAACTACTCGTCCCTTGTTGGACACGGACCATTGGAAACTTATTTTCATTATCAATCCTACGTATTATTTTTGTGGCATATATCTTATATTACACCTTGTCGGTGCCCATGATGATGGACTTGGGTGTCTAGGAATAGGAAGGAGGACACTAGCGAATAAACAAACCGGTCAGCCAAAGCTGGGCAGCCGATGAAAAGTATGATCAAGTGCGAATCGTCGAAATTGCAATACAATAATTTCCGGGGAAAATATATGTTGATATGAACTTGCAAGTGTGGGCTACCCACAAACTATTTGCAAACACGGGCTATGCATCCACCATGCCATGCTATCTATAGTTCTATTCCTGTTGCTTAGTTTTTTCCCAGTTTTATGAGTTGAAGCTGATATACCGTTCCTACGAAATAGCCAAACTAGATCCAGAGGCATAATGTTCAGATTGTGGGCTTCATAAGTATACCATTTGGGTTCATTTTTTTGTTGCATTGTTCAGGCAACAAGATCAAGCTTGTAGGAGAGCTCATCTTCGAAAAAAAGGGAGCTGCCCTGATGATCAGGCCACCAAACGCCAGTGAGCAGACCCGCCCCGGCAGCTTATGCAAGTTACTGGATGGGCTCATCCCCAGTGCTTTTAGCCCTGGTTTGAAGGTTTGTGGCCAGAGACCATCAAGCTGAAGATCTCCACCGATTGCATCTGGGAGGTCGGCCTGAAGGAGGAAGATGGCAAGATTGTTATGGACGCACGCTGGTCAGCGTTTGTCAAAGCACATGACTTGAAGATAGGATACTTCACAGTATTCAAGAGGATTGACACCAGATCCTTGAAGGTGCTCGTATTTGATCACGAAAACTGCGAGAAGGTCATCAAGTGTAAAGGCAATCATGCACCACTGGAGGAACAATATGGATCACAGCTCAAATAAGGTGGTGCATGTTCGGTTCTAATTACCACTTTTTGTAGAGAGGTGGTCAATAAGTATATTTACCACTCTCTTCGATGATGCATTTGTGGTCAACATGATGGTACTCTTATATACTATGTGCGTGGCTCCTCCACACACAATGTTATGTTAAACATGAAGGCTCAATCTGTACTCAATGTCTCTAGTTACATTAGTTAATGCTTGTGTTGGCTGTATTGTGAAGAACACATGCTTGTTCAGTTGTCTGGTGAAGTCAAAATGCTGCATTTGGTTCCTCGCAAACGTATGCATGCACCAACAAACTCCCCTTCCATAGTTTTCCAACAAATAGCAAACCTCCTGCTGACAAGCATATTAGGCGCAAATGTGCAACCTTCAGTAACGATCAGGCTTCCAGCACTGCCCCATGTAACCAGACATTTTTTGTGTGTGAGGCTAACCTTACCAATAGAAAAAAAAGTACAACTTCCCCGGCTTGGGCCAAAATTTCCCCTTTTGGGTTGCCGTCTACATGGTAGTTGATGTGGGCCTACTTACTCGGACTATAATGCCCAATAACTACAAACGGGCAACTCAAACACTTTCGGCCCCTTTTCTAATGCAACACGGATACTATGATTCACCACAAAAAACAGGGACATTCTACGTACAAGTTGTTTTAAAGTGATCAAATATCAGGAGCCAAAAATAATTCAAGAAAAGAAACTTGAGTGTACATAGAGGATGACATGCGGGTCCCATTTAGCAGCGGCGGTATCACCGTTTGAGAGGCTGCACGGGATCGAAAGAAAAAGGCAAGTGACCAAATACGAGGTGCCAAAAAATCCAAGAAAAGAAAGTTTTATAGTACATAGAGGATGACATGCGGGTCCCATGAGCCAGCAGGTTCCTCAACGTTTCAAAGGTGGCATGAGATCGAAAGAAAAAGGCAAGTGACCAAAAATCAGGGGGTAAAAAAAATCCAAGAAAAGAAACTTTATTGTACATAGAGGATGAAATGCGGGTCCCATGAGGCACCTACTTACTCAACGTTTCAGAGGCGGCATGAGATCGAAAGAAAAAGGAAAGTGACCAAATATCAGGAGCAAAAAATAATCCAAGAAAAGAAACTTTTATTGTACATAGAGGATGACATGTGAGTCCCATTTTGCAGCAGCGGTCTCAACGTTTCAAAGGCGGCATGAGATCGAAAGAAAAATGCAAGTGCCAAAACATCAGTAGCAAAAAATAATCCAAGAAAAGAAACTTTATTGTACATAGAGTATGACATGCGGATCCCATTTTTCAGCAGTGGTCTTAACGTTTCCAAGGGGCACGGGATCGAAATAAAAAGGAAGTGACCAAATATCAGGAGCCAAAAATAATCCAAGAAAAGAAACTTTATTGTACATAGAGGATGACATGCGGGTCCCATTTTGCAGCGGCGGCCTCAACGTTTCCAAGGCGGCACGGGATCAAAAGAAAAAGGAAGTAGCCAGAAATCGGGGGTAAAAATAATTCCAAGAAAGGAAACTTTTATTCTACATAGAGGATGACTTGCGGGACCCACGAGCCAGCAGCTTCCTCAACGTTTCAGAAGCGGCATGATACCGAAAGAAAAAGGCAAGTGACAAATATCAGGTCCCAAAAATAATCCAAGAAAAAACGTTTATTGTACATAGAGGATGACATGCGGGTCCCATTTTGCGGCGGCGTTCTCAACGTTTCAAAGTTGGCATGAGATCGAAAGAAAAAGGCAAGTGACAAATATCGGGAGCCAAAAATAATCCACGAAAGAAACTTTTATTGTGCATAGAGGATGACATGCGGGTCCCATCATGCAGCAGCGGTCTCGACCTAGCCAAGGCGGCATAGGACCAAAAGAAAAAGGAAGTAGGCAGAAATTAGGGGGTCAAAAATAAACTCCAAAAAAAGAAATTGATTGTACATAGAGGATGACATGCGGGTCCCATGAGTCAGCAGCTTACTCAACGTTTCCAAGGCAGCAGGGGATCAAAAGAAAATCAGAGGGTGAAAAAAATCCAAGAAAAGAAAGTTTTATAGTACATAGAGGATGACATGCGGGTCCCATGAGCCGGCAGGTTCCTCAACGTTTCAAAGGTGGCATGAGATCGAAAGAAAAAGGCAAGTGACCAAATATCGGGAGCCAAAAATAATAATCCAAGAAAAGTAATTTTTATTGTACATAAAGGATGACATGTGGGTCCCATTTTGTTGCAGCGTTCTCAGTGTTTCGAAGTCGGCATAAGATGGAAAGAAAAAGGCAAGTGACAAATATCAGGAGCCAAAAATAATCCAAGAAAAGAAATTATTGTACATAGAGGATGACATGCGGGTCCCATTTAGCGACAGAGTTCTCAACGTTTCCAATGCGGCACAGGACCAAAAAAAAGGAAGTAGCCAGAAATCAGGGGGTCAAAAAAATCCAAGAAAAGAAAGGTTTCAATTGGGCTGCATCTGGCCGTCTGGGCCTTCGAACTATCCTGCTGACGCCTTTGGACTCGTACAGTTTCAGCCCACTCCAAAACAGGAAAGTCCTATGCTTCGCAAAAACAAAAAACAAGGAGATTCAACATATAAGTTTGTTTATTTAAAAATAAAGATTTTTTTCCGTTTGCAATAGCTCAGAGCGAAATACACTGTTTATTGTCTGCAAAATAATCAAGATATCACATTTTTTTGTACGGGGAGGCTGACATCGGGGACCCATGAGCCAGCAGCGTCGTCAACGTTTTAAAGATGGCAGAGGATCGAAAGAAAAAATAAACCAAAAATCAGTTGGTAAAAAAATAAAAAAATAAACATTTATCGTTATGAGTGGATGACATGCGGGACCCATGAGGCAGCAGCATCCTCAACGATTCCAAGGCGTCGAGGGATCAAAAGAAAAAAAGGAAATATCCGAGAAATTAATTAGGGGTTCAAAATAAATCCATCAAAGGAAAGTTTTATTGTTCATAGAGGATGACATGTGGGACCAACACTGCCAACGAGCGTTCTCATCGTTTCAAAGGGGCGGGAGATCAAAAGAAAAAGGCAAGTAGCCAGAAATTAGGGGTAAAAAATAACTCCAAGAAAGGAAACTTTTATTGTTCGTAGAGGATGACATGCGGGACCCATGAGCCAGCAGCTTACTTAAAGTTTCAAAGGCGGCATGAGATCGAAAAAAAAGGCAAGTGACAGAATATCAGGAGCCAAAGATAACCCAAGAAAAGAAACTTTATTTACATAGAGGATGACATGCGGGTCCCATTTTGCAGCAGCGGTCCCAACGTTTCAAATGCGGCTTGAGATCAAAAGAAAAAGAAAGTAGCCAGAAATTAGGGGGTAAAAAAATCCAAGAAAATAAAGTTGATGGACATAGAGGATGACATGCGGGTCCCATGAGCTAGCGGGTTCCTCAACGTTTCAAACGTGGCATGAGATCGAAAGAAAAAGGCAAGTGACCAAATATGAGGAGCCAAAAATAATTCAAGAAAAGAAAGTTTTATAGTACATAGAGGATGACATGCGGGTCCCATGAGCCAGCGAGCACTACAAGAAAAGTTGCCATGGCCGACGAAGTTGAAGTCGCGCCGTGGTTGCTGGTGTACCATGGCCGACGATTTTGGTCCCTCCGTGGTGCATGTCAAAACTTTTTTTTCTCGTTTTTGAGGCCACCTAGCCCGACGAAAGCGGCCAAAACGTCGCGTATGGTGGCCCGGGACGTGGTGCATCGCGAATTCTCGGGTTCGCCGGCCGAGTCAACGCAAATCCGCACTGCCGAGGGATGTAGGGCCCAGATGGCAGCCTCTGTGGCATTGTTTTTTTTCTCGATCGCGCCATCTCGTTCAACGTTCTCCGATCGAGCCGTTTACGATGCAGGATCATGGGTCCCGCATGTCATCCTCTATGAACCAAAATTCTTTCTATTCTTGGATTTTTTTGACCCCCGATTTCGGCTACTTCCTTTTTCTTTTGATCCCTTGCCGCCTTGGAAACGTTGAGACCGCTGCTTGCTAAATGGGACCCGCATGTCATCCTCTATGTGCAATCAACTTTCTTTTCTTGGAGTTTTTTTTGGCACCTCAAATTTGGTCACTTGCCTTTTTCTTTCGATCCCCTGCCGCCTCTCAAACGGTGATACTGTGGGGCCCCGGACTAGCTGTCCGAAACACCCCTTATGCATACACATTCACGATCCCATGATCAGTGTGTCGTGAAAGCATAACCGAACTGGTATCAAATACATCATCCATTACAGTACCGAATAAAAAGATTACAACGAGGTCACATGACCAATACTTACATAAGAGCCGAAATGGCAGGAGATCAACAATCACACAGCGAAATACTTCAAACGAAAGCGTTCGCATGGCCCAAGTCATGCCATAACCCTACAGGCAACTGACTGGGAAGACGTGCCTAGCTCGCATAGACGTCATGAACTCCTTCTTCATCTGTCGAACTCCACCAAGTCTGGCCAAGTAAATAGCCAGGGACAAAGCCATGAGTACATTATGAATTGTACTCGCAAACCACCTTAGAGAGAAGTAAAGGATATGCATATTTGGCACTAGCAAGGAACAGGCACTATTCTAAGGTTACAAGGAGTGAGAGATAGTTTCGCTCGAGAGTATGACATCTCTATGTCTTTGTTGAAAACCTTTTTGAAAACAAGTTTATTTGAAGACTAATAGGTAAGGAAGACCCATTTTATTTTCCGGCCATCGGAATGACCAAAACAATTTCAACTTTCCACCGTACCTCCCAGGTACATCTCCATCAGTCCCACTGATATCTTCCCGTACCTCATAGGTACATTTCCAAAACCTTTTTGGAAAACACTTTTGTAAAACAAAACTTTCCTTTAATGCCAAGCAACGGCCTTTCCCACGTCCATAACCGCGGACACGGCTATTCGAATAGATTTACACTCTGCGAGAGGTTGTACACTTTCCCCACAAGATCCGATAAATCCGCCGGGATCATCCCCGGTTCGCCAAGCGTCGAACGCGAGGCTCGGATAACCGATCGCAGTTTTCGCTTGCTCGCCTTAGCCTAAGACATGCCTAATGAGTTGTACCTCCCAACACCAGAGTCCGGGGGCTGTCCAGGAGTAGCAAGGTCCCCAGCACACCCAACCCTCCGGAATGCCATCCAACCACTTAGGCATCTTTCAATGGGAGCTCATAAGTTGTACCCCGCGTACCTAAAAAGGCAAATGGGTTGCGTCCCTTCTCCTGGGAAGAACCCCGGTCGAAGCGTCCATGGTCGGACTGCCACTACACTTGCAGGACCCAAACTAAGGCGAGACAAACTACTACGCTGCGCCCCGTCCCACTAAAGGGTAATGTGGTTGTACTGGCTAGGTCCGGTTAGGTACTCAGTCACCAAAGTTTTTCGAAAACAATTTTCTCCACTTGCCTCCAGCAATTTTTCTTCCCCAAAACCTTTTCCTTTTAATAAACTCACACTTGGGCAGGGCTACCCCATTCCAAGGTTTTCGAAACACTTCTTTCTTGAAAACATTTTCACAAACCTTTTTAAAGAGGGCTCCTGGCCTATAGTCCGACTTTTCTTTGAAAAGCGGTGACAAGGATGATAAGGTGTTAAGCACCATATCACTAACAGGTATTTGTTTATTGGGTATCAACGAGGGCTGCACCCGTAAGGGTGGAATAATAAAACACCGAGTGGCAGGACCACTCACATAAATAAATAAAACATGCAATTTATAAAAGTGCTAATAATGCAGGAGTAAGATAAATAGGATGAGATATGCATCAAGAGGTGGCTTGCCTTTGTTGGCTATTTGTCCCTGTACTTCTCCTTCATGAACCACTGCTCTTCGTTCCTCTTCGGAATCCTCACCGTGATCCTCTCCTTCTCCGATAGCGTTCGCATTCTAACGTCGCCAAATGGAAAGCAAACAATCAACACCTAGCCATAGCATCAAACCACTCCAGCAATACACAATAGCAAACCACTAAATCAGAGACATTGAACATTTCAAACAATCAACACCTAGGGAAAGAATGGTTATTTTATTTATAAAAGGACTATTTTTATTGCCACTAGAAAATACCTTAACAAAACATCTATTTGCTAAAAAGGCTTTGCCTCACACCAAAGCATAAGCTACACAATCACTAGTGGATAATGACTTTTGGAAACCGCCGTGAAAGGGTCCGGTGCCAAAGTTCATTACAAAGTATTTTTAAACAAAAGCACCTCAATTTTTTTCTAGTGGTAAAATATGCCTAGAATCCTAATTAACTAGCCAAAACTTCTCGGTACCAAACCGGTGGGTAAACTTTATAGCTATAGGTAGGTATGGTCCGAGAGAGTTGAACTAAATTGGTTTTGGTTCAAAACCAACTACGGAATATTTTTAAACATTTTTATAAAACCGGAAATTATTTAACTCCTTTTTAAATCTAACGAGATCACCAATACATTGCGGATAACAAGACCTATACCCCTGGATAGGTATTCAAACATAGGTTCACACAAAATTGGAATTACTAAATTTGAAGCTATAAAATAATTTATAGAATTTTTACTTGAAAAAGGGATCCGTTTTGTTTCGAAAATTCTTATAAATCAACTAGAGCTCAAAAAAAATATTTCCCCTGGCACACTAATATGTTTCCAAGATATAAGTCTCCGGGCCTAGGTTTTATGGCAAAAACAGTTATATTTTTCAAAACAAAAATCACACAAAACCTTACCGGTCGGATACAACTATTTACACGGTGCAAAATCTAGGAATCTCCTGAATGCACAACCTTTGCCAAAATGAAGCTATGAAGTAACACAAGCCAACAAAATTGGTTTCATACGAAAAGGATATACATATCCGTGACAAATAAATAAATACCACAAACACAACATTTGACCAGATTAATTATCGGTAATTAACTAGAGCAGTAAAAGACATGCATGAAACTGCATATGGTTAGAAATTTGTTCAGGAGCATGGAGAATTTTTAAGTAAGTAATTTGGATCAAAAATGAATTTTTAAACGATTAAAACCTTGCCGACGGAGCTCCCTGGACGTCGACGCCTTCTTGGGCGAGCGGGATACCCGGGCGGAGTGGTGCAACGAGGTCGATGACGGCGATGTCCGCGACCACACGGACAGACCGCGTACGGCGCCAACGACGGAGGAGCGGCTGTGCTCCGATCCCGCGGGTCAGGACGGGGACGGCAAGGAGCAGCGGAGCTCCGGGCGTCCCGAACGGCGACACATGCACGCGGGAGCGTCCTTCGGGGCGTCGACGTGGACGAGGCGGAGAAGCTAGGCGGAAACCCCGGAACCGCCGGTCGAAGCGTTGACGGCGGCCGCCTCCTGGAAGTCTCCTGGAAAGTGAGGGGCGCGGTTAGAGCGGGAGGGGTGCATGTGAAGGATAGAGAGGGAGAGATGCGGAGGCCGACGGTGACAGCGACATGCACGGCGGCGTGCATCAAGGCGAGCTCGGCTCGGTCTAGAACCTGGCCGAGAGGGAGAGGAGGCAAGGCTCCGTCTCTTCCGCTTCGAAGGCGCATAGAGGAGAGTGGGGTGCTGCGAGGTTTTTGGAGGGCTCGGGTGACTTAAAGCCGGAGGGTGGTGGCCGCGTCGGACAAGCTCATGGGCGATGCGCGCGTGCAAGGAAGCGATTGACGGATGGACGGTGGCCGGGAGCACGAGGTGCTACGAGGAGTAGAACGCACAAGCCAAACAGCGCGAGGGACGTCCGGTGTGACTAGAGAGATGTGGGGACGAGGATAGATGCAGGTGTTCGATACATCGAACTAGTCGTCGTGTCCACGAGGGTTACTTCGGTGGTTCCAACGTAGTTTTGGCGGGATGCCTTTGGTTTGAAGGGCTTGGCGAGGCATCCGGTCCACCATATGCCCGGAAACGTAAATGGCGTCCTCGGTCGTGGTGACCACGAGCTTGGCCTGCACGGGCGAGAGACTATGGTGCAAGGGAGGCCTCGGGACAGCGCGGGTCGAGAGAGAAGCCGACATGACATTTCCCCGGTGCAGCTGTGGGAGATGGGGTGGTCGGTTCATCGTTGTCCATCTCTTGGGTGTCCACCGGGGAGAGATAAAGAATGGAGGGGCTAGGGTTTCCTAGAGCTGCGGGATAGGGGTGCATGGGGGTGCGGTAGGGGAAGGCGGGATGCATCAATTCTACCGGCAACATGCATGGGAAAGGGATGCTCAGCTCACGTGCATTGGTGTTCAATGCATGGCCCGGCCAACCTCCTCCATGCCAACCAAAAGAGTAATGCCAAAATGGCCACAAGAGCTAAGCAACATTGATCGGGATGCAAGGATGAGGTTGGGATAGTTAGCTCGCTCGTGGTAGATCGGGTGAAGATTGAAAAGAAAAGGAGAGTGAGAGAGTGATTTCCTCCAACACATGCATCCATGCACGGCAATGGCCAACCTCCTTCTCCTTTCCAACAAAAGAAAACAAATGAAGAAGTCTAAGGGATGGAGGGGTGCTGATTAGTTAATTAGAGAGAGAAAGTTTAGTGTCACATGCAAATGTAACACATGCATGGCCGGCTCCATTTCCTTGCCCAACATGATGGACAAGGAAACTACCATGCAGAGTTGATCAAGAGTTTGCGCTGGTTAAGGTGAGATGTTGATCATGAGGGTAGCTTGAGGGTGCAAGATATTGTTAAAAATTGGGCTTTATTTGAATTCATTAAGAACACTAAAGGTTAGTTGGTCCAAAATAAATGAAATTCATTCAAAATAGCCTTTGAAAATTTTAAAGGACATAAGATATTATTTTGAAATAAAATTGGTCTACTTGCATAATAATGCCTATTAGATTTTTCTCAAAGATATATGGTATCGGAAAGTACAAGAAATGGCATATGCACCATTATCATGCATTTTGGTAAAGAGAAATAAATAAATGGTTTAGAAATTATATTTTGAATGGAAATGATATGATAAACCTATCAGTAGCATTTCCTATTTTTATTTTAGAAAAGTTTTTGAAAATAGTTTGACAAAAACTAGAAATATTTTGGAAGTCAAAAATAGGGAGGTTTAGGGTTTATGAAATTGGAGAGAACCTTCAGATTTGAAAAATGGGAGTTGAGGCCAAGAATTCCTTAACAGAAGAGTTTAATGATCTTGGGAAGATGGAGATGAAAATGGAGATTGTACATTTGTTGGAAAAATGATCATCTATCAAGATTACGCAAAGATGGAGTGATGATGTTAAATTATAGATCAGGGAGATGTATTAATGGCAATGACAATTCCATGATATTTGATCACGGATCAAATAGTCTAAGAATTTAGTTTTGGGTGTCTATGGCCTTTACTTGATTTAAACTAAATAAGAAATTTCATTTGAAAAAGTGAAAGTGGGAGAGAGTTTTAGAAAGAGTTGAATGACCCAAGGTTTTAGTAAAGAGGGAATATGGGTCACTCCATTTTATTTTAGGCAACCAACTGCATATAAAAGCTTTTATAAAATTTTGAAGGTACACAAAGTAAGGGTAAGACATTTGGCAAATACTTTATCTAAGAACAAAATAACTTTAGAAACTCCTTTTGTGATACTATGATCTGAGGTGACCATAGCCACTTCAAAATAAATAAAAATTGGCAAGATCCTTTGAATTCAAAATTTGAGCCATAAGACAAAACAAAAAAGGTTTTGTTATCTGACATAAGGATCAAATATTTTTGAAGAGAGGAGATTAAGGTGATACAAGAGTGGCCATAGCATGAGTGTTTTCTCGAGATAAGAAGATGTGGGTTGAGGTACTTGACTTAAAATTATTCAACAAACATCACCCATCAAACAAAGTCAGACATATTTCAACCAAACACCAGACATCACAAGCAAAACTTAAAAAGTTTTTGTTTCCCCTGATTTTTGCACTTTGGACAAATAAACAAGGTTGCAAAAGTTGGGGTGTTACAGACCTTCCACCCTTAAAATAATCTCGTCCCGAGATTACTAAGCGTAGGACTAGAAAGGTTTTCTAGGTAAATCTAAGTTAGACTCCATCTTCTGGTAGAGGTGCCGTTGTCGGAAGATCACAACTTCAGCTTCTGAGAGACGCGATAGATTTCCGCCGAGGGAAAACTTCGTGAAGAGGTTGACTTCTCCCTGCCGGTGTTAGATCTGTAGCTTCCTAACAATCTTCGAGGGGTCCGTGATTCTTAGAGGGTTAGAGCATCCAAACGGTGCTTTCAGAAAGGTTAAAAGTTTTCAAAGTTAGCTTAAAAAAAATAGTGGAAGACGAAGTCTTCCACCCTTAAGATTGTTCATCGTCGGTTCTTGGAAAAACTCAGAGCTTCAGCCATGGGGTCCTGTAGGACGCTTCTGAAGAAGTCATTGGTATCCTTGTCTTGAGTTGAAAAATCCTTAGGGGCGACATGCAGTCCGCAACTTCAAGAGGTACACACGGTGTGTGCTGCTTTGTAAGGAGCTCGTTAAGTTAGTAAGTCAGCGGAACTCCTGTTGGGTCTTCACATAAATCATCAACAATAGTTGTCGAAAACAGTCTTCGGCTTTAGGGTTGGTGTTCACTAAAGTACACCAAGTCTTGAGTCTTGAATTTCTTCAAAGGATTCACTTGATGAGGATCAAATGGATCATGTAGGATAGCTTGGCTTCGATACGACTTCTCGCTGGCTGCTCAGCTAGGCAGATGGTTCCCTATGGTTGGGTTTTAAGAAGGTTTCTTTATGGCTAGCGGGGTTCTACCCTACGGTTAGACCCTGTTAGTAGGCTTTATCTTCTTGCGGGGTTGCAGTCAATCTTGAAGGCACTGGCTTCTGCTTCGTGGGCACCGTAGGGTGTCTTGAGTTGAATGTCCTACTGGAGTTGGGCATTTCGGGAAAACATGGTGGCATCTAGCTGTTACCCAAGTTAGAGTTAGAGTTTCCCATAAACTTTGTAAACTATCAGTTAGAATTTTTACTAGAATTTTGACCGGATGCGAGGAAAACATCTTAGGGAGGGTTTCCTAGACTAGGTTACCACACAAAAAGGATTTTTCAGGCCGAGAGGCTAGAGCAAGCATATGCAAAACAAGCAATCACAAGCACTCAAGCAGCAAATTCACAACACCATAAGCAATCATGAAAACCACACGAGGTATTTCAAGTACCCAGGGATGCCTGATACGCGGGGGTAGCTCAATCAGAACAATTGAGTCTGTCCTATCCATCCTATGGGCTCGGGTTGGTCAGAGATGTAGACGTCTTCATTTTTCTGATATTAACTTCATGATGGATCCTTGTAGCAGTTAGTGGTGAAGTAGGTCTAGCATTGAGTTCCGATGTTGAGGTGGAGGTGAACCCTGTGTAGGTCTTCTAGTCCCAACATCCTAGGGATGTGAGGTCTTCGGAGGCTTAATTGCTGTAGAGCTCCATGGATGACAACTTCTTGTGACAGGCCTAAACTTACTAGTAAAGAACTGAGGACTTGATCCTTGACGACTGCAAAAGTGCAAGTCCAAAGAGGAACAAGGTCAAATCCTTGACAGACTTTGGTGACAACCAAAGACATGCTCTTATTATCCCTATACGCGTACTGCTAAGTCGGCATCCAATCTTCAATAGCTGCAGTCGGAGATACTTGAGACTTCCTGAAGGGTTGATCCATCTTCGACTTCGAGTCTTCGAGTCTGAGTTGGGGACATCGCCCAATATGTTGGTTTGGAAGAGGATGAGATAGTAGAATCAAAGCTTTCAAGATCTTTGGAAATCATAGAGCGAGGTAAGAATTAGAAGTTTTGAAGGGATAAGAAAATTAGAAGGTATTCTTTCATCTACCAAAGAAAGAATTTGTTTTCTAAATAAATTTTCCCAAAATACTGGTTTCCTAACTAACGTCCATGCTAACTAAGGTCTCCTACAGTCAGGATGGCTCTGATACCAGCTCTGTGGGGCCCCGGACTAGCTGTCCGAAACACCCCTTATGCATACACATTCACGATCCCATGATCAGTGTGTCGTGAAAGCATAACCGAACTGGTATCAAATACATCATCCATTACAGTACCGAATAAAAAGATTACAACAGGTCACATGACCAATACTTACATAAGAGCCGAAATGGCAGGAGATCAACAATCACACAGCAGAAATACTTCAAACGAAAGCGTTCGCATGGCCCAAGTCATGCCATAACCCTACAGGCAACTGACTGGGAAGACGTGCCTAGCTCGCATAGACGTCATGAACTCCTTCTTCATCTGTCGAACTCCACCAAGTCTGGCCAAGTAAATAGCCAGGGACAAAGCCATGAGTACATTATGAATTGTACTCGCAAACCACCTTAGAGAGAAGTAAAGGATATGCATATTTGGCACTAGCAAGGAACAGGCACTATTCTAAGGTTACAAGGAGTGAGAGATAGTTTCTCTCGAGAGTATGACATCTCTATGTCTTTGTTGAAAACCTTTTTGAAAACAAGTTTATTTGAAGACTAATAGGTAAGGAAGACCCATTTTATTTTCCGGCCATCGGAATGACCAAAACAATTTCAACTTTCCACCGTACCTCCCAGGTACATCTCCATCAGTCCCACTGATATCTTCCCGTACCTCATAGGTACATTTCCAAAACCTTTTTGGAAAACACTTTTGTAAAACAAAACTTTCCTTTAATGCCAAGCAACAGCCTTTCCCACGTCCATAACCGCGGACACGGCTATTCGAATAGATTTACACTCTGCAGAGGTTGTACACTTTCCCCACAAGATCCGATAAATCCGCCGGGATCATCCCTGGTTCGCCAAGCGTCAGAACGCGAGGCTCGGATAACCGATCGCAGTTTTTCGCTTGCTCGCCTTAGCCTAAGACATGCCTAATGAGTTGTACCTCCCAACACCAGAGTCCGGGGGCTGTCCAGGAGTAGCAAGGTCCCCAGCACACCCAACCCTCCGGAATGCCATCCAACCACTTAGGCATCTTTCAATGGGAGCTCATAAGTTGTACCCCGCGTACCTAAAAAGGCAAATGGGTTGCGTCCCTTCTCCCGGGAAGAACCCCGGTCGAAGCGTCCATGGTCGGACTGCCACTACACTTGCAGGACCCAAACTAAGGCGAGACAAACTACTACGCTGCGCCCCGTCCCACTAAAGGGTAATGTGGTTGTACTCGGCTAGGTCCGGTTAGGTACTCGATCACCAAAGTTTTTCGAAAACAATTTTCTCCACTTGCCTCCAGCAATTTTTCTTCCCCAAAACCTTTTCCTTTTAATAAACTCACACTTGGGCAGGGCTACCCCATTCCAAGGTTTTCGAAACACTTCTTTCTTGAAAACATTTTCACAAACCTTTTTAAAGAGGGCTCCTGGCCTATAGTCCGACTTTTCTTTGAAAAGCGGTGACAAGGATGATAAGGTGTTAAGCACCATATCACTAACAGGTATTTGTTTATTGGGTATCAACGAGGGCTGCACCCGTAAGGGTGGAATAATAAAACACCGAGTGGCGGGACCACTCACATAAATAAATAAAACATGCAATTTATAAAAGTGCTAATAATGCGGGAGTAAGATAAATAGGATGAGATATGCATCAAGAGGTGGCTTGCCTTTGTTGGCTATTTGTCCCTGTACTTCTCCTTCATGAACCACTCGCTCTTCGTTCCTCTTCGGAATCCTCACCGTGATCCTCTCCTTCTCCGATAGCGTTCGCATTCTAACGTCGCCAAATGGAAAGCAAACAATCAACACCTAGCCATAGCATCAAACCACTCCAGCAATACACAATAGCAAACCACTAAATCAGAGACATTGAACATTTCAAACAATCAACACCTAGGGAAAGAATGGTTATTTTATTTATAAAAGGACTATTTTTATTGCCACTAGAAAATACCTTAACAAAACATCTATTTGCTAA
Organism: Lolium rigidum; assembly: GCF_022539505.1. Classification (NCBI taxonomy): domain Eukaryota; kingdom Viridiplantae; phylum Streptophyta; class Magnoliopsida; order Poales; family Poaceae; genus Lolium; species Lolium rigidum. The sequence continues at coordinate 196,299,138 of NC_061511.1, read as the reverse complement.
AAAGGCTTTGCCTCACACCAAAGCATAAGCTACACAATCACTAGTGGATAATGACTTTTGGAAACCGCCAGAAAGGGTCTGGTGCCAAAGTTCATTACAAAGTATTTTTAAACAAAAGCACCTCAATTTTTTTCTAGTGGTAAAATATGCCTAGAATCCTAATTAACTAGCCAAAACTTCTCGGTACCAAACCAGTGGGTAAACTTTATAGCTATAGGTAGGTATGGTCTGAGAGAGTTGAACTAAATTGGTTTTGGTTCAAAACCAACTACAGAATATTTTTAAACATTTTTATAAAACCAGAAATTATTTAACTCCTTTTTAAATCTAACAGATCACCAATACATTGCGGATAACAAGACCTATACCCCTGGATAGGTATTCAAACATAGGTTCACACAAAATTGGAATTACTAAATTTGAAGCTATAAAATAATTTATATAATTTTTATACTGAAAAAGGGATCTGTTTTGTTTCGAAAATTCTTATAAATCAACTAGAGCTCAAAAAAAAATATTTCCCCTGGCACACTAATATGTTTCCAAGATATAAGTCTCTGGGCCTAGGTTTTATGGCAAAAACAGTTATATTTTTCAAAACAAAAATCACACAAAACCTTACTGGTCAGATACAACTATTTACACAGTGCAAAATCTAGGAATCTCCTGAATGCACAACCTTTGCCAAAATGAAGCTATGAAGTAACACAAGCCAACAAAATTGGTTTCATACGAAAAGGATATACATATCTGTGACAAATAAATAAATACCACAAACACAACATTTGACCAGATTAATTATCAGTAATTAACTAGAGCAGTAAAAGACATGCATGAAACTGCATATGGTTAGAAATTTGTTCAGGAGCATGGAGAATTTTTAAGTAAGTAATTTGGATCAAAAATGAATTTTTAAACGATTAAAACCTTGCCAGCATCTCACAGGGTAGAATTTGAAGAATAAAAAGGAAATAGAAGGCTGGGCCAAAACTGGCCAGATCCGGCCAGATACGCCGGGCGCACGCGGGAATGGCAGGTTTCGAACGGTGCAGGGCGGGACCCGCCGGCCTGCAGGCATGCAGGGCCGAGCTGCATGCGGCCGTGGATCGATGATCCAATGGCCTGGGACGTTTCCTTCCGGTCCATCGACCCAGGCTGCTCGTCGACGACCTAGCTTGAAAGGGAGGCGGGACTACGCAGACGACGACGGAGGTACAGTGGCTCACCATGGGGCTCGAGGACGACGGCGGTGACTTCGTGGCGGCGACGCGGAGGTTGCTGCGGCGAAGCTCGGCGCCGCGGCCTTGCGAGAAGTGCTCCAGGGCGCTGGTGAGGTCGTGGGTGAGCACGTCGTCACAGTCATGGCGGCACGGACGACGGGGACGCGACGCGGCGGCTCGGACGCGAAGCGAGGCCGAGCGCGGATGGCCGGGTCGTCTAGGTTGCCGACGGAGCTCCCTGGACGTCGACGCCTTCGCGGGCGAGCGCGATACCGGAGCGGAGTGGTGCAACGAGGTCGATGACGGCGATGTCCGCGACCACACGGACAGACCGCGTACGGCGCCAACGACGGAGGAGCGGCTGTGCTCCGATCCCGCGGGTCAGGACAGGGACGGCAAGGAGCAGCGGAGCTCCAGGCGTCCCGAACGGCGACACATGCACGCAGGAGCGTCCTTCGGGGCGTCGACGTGGACGAGGCGGAGAAGCTAGGCGGAAACCCTGGAACTGCCGGTCGAAGCGTTGACGGCGGCCGCCTCCTGGAAGTCTCCTGGAAAGTGAGGGGCGCGGTTAGAGCGGGAGGGGTGCATGTGAAGGATAGAGAGGGAGAGATGCGGAGGCCGACGGTGACAGCGACATGCACGGCGGCGTGCATCAAGGCGAGCTCGGCTCGGTCTAGAACCTGGCCGAGAGGGAGAGGAGGCAAGGCTCCGTCTCTTCTGCTTCTGAAGGCGCATAGAGGAGAGTGGGGTGCTGCGAGGTTTTTGGAGGGCTCGGGTGACTTAAAACTGGAGGGTGGTGGCCGCGTCGGACGAGCTCATGGGCGATGCGCGCGTGCAAGGAAGCGATTGACGGATGGACGGTGGCCAGGAGCACGAGGTGCTACGAGGAGTAGAACGCACAAGCCAAACAGCGCGAGGGACGTCTGGTGTGACTAGAGAGATGTGGGGACGAGGATAGATGCAGGTGTTCGATACATCGAACTAGTCGCTGTGTCCACGAGGGTTACTTCTGGTGGTTCCAACGTAGTTTTGGCAGGATGCCTTTGGTTTGAAGTGCTTGGCGAGGCATCTGGTCCACCATATGCCTGGAAACGTAAATGGCGTCCTCAGTCGTGGTGACCACGAGCTTGGCCTGCACGGGCGAGAGACTATGGTGCAAGGGAGGCCTCGGGACAGCGCGGGTCAGAGAGAGAACTGACATGACATTTCCCTGGTGCAGCTGTGGGAGATGGGGTGGTCAGGTCATCGTTGTCCATCTCTTGGGTGTCCACCGGGGAGAGATAAAGAATGGAGGGGCTAGGGTTTCCTAGAGCTGCAGGATAGGGGTGCATGGGGGTGCAGTAGGGGAAGGCAGGATGCATCAATTCTACTGGCAACATGCATGGGAAAGGGATGCTCAGCTCACGTGCATTGGTGTTCAATGCATGGCCCGGCCAACCTCCTCCATGCCAACCAAAAGAGTAATGCCAAAATGGCCACAAGAGCTAAGCAACATTGATCGGGATGCAAGGATGAGGTTGGGATAGTTAGCTCGCTGTGGTAGATCGGGTGAAGATTGAAAAGAAAAGGAGAGTGAGAGAGTGATTTCCTCCAACACATGCATCCATGCACGGCAATGGCCAACCTCCTTCTCCTTTCCAACAAAAGAAAACAAATGAAGAAGTCTAAGGGATGGAGGGGTGCTGATTAGTTAATTAGAGAGAGAAAGTTTAGTGTCACATGCAAATGTAACACATGCATGGCCGGCTCCATTTCCTTGCCCAACATGATGGACAAGGAAACTACCATGCAGGTTGATCAAGAGTTTGCGCTGGTTAAGGTGAGATGTTGATCATGAGGGTAGCTTGAGGGTGCAAGATATTGTTAAAAATTGGGCTTTATTTGAATTCATTAAGAACACTAAAGGTTAGTTGGTCCAAAATAAATGAAATTCATTCAAAATAGCCTTTGAAAATTTTAAAGGACATAAGATATTATTTTGAAATAAAATTGGTCTACTTGCATAATAATGCCTATTAGATTTTTCTCAAAGATATATGGTATCGGAAAGTACAAGAAATGGCATATGCACCATTATCATGCATTTTGGTAAAGAGAAATAAATAAATGGTTTAGAAATTATATTTTGAATGGAAATGATATGATAAAACATATCGATAGCATTTCTTAATTTTATTTAAGAAAAGTTTTTGAAAATAGTTTGACGAAAATTATAAGTATTTTGGAAGTCGGAAATAGGGAGGTTTAGGGTTTATGAAATTGGAGGGAACCTTCGATTTGAAAATGGGGGTTGAGGCCAAGAATTCTTTAAGAGTAGAGTTTAATGATCTTGGGAAGATAGAGATGCAAATGTAGATTGTACATTTGTTGGAAAAAAGATCATCTACCAAGATTATGCAAAGATGGAGTGATGATGTTAAATTATAGATCAGGGAGATGTATTAATGGCAATGACAATTCCATGATATTTGATCACGGATCAAATAGTCTAAGAATTTAGTTTTGGGTGTCTATGGCCTTTACTTGATTTAAACTAAATAAGAAATTTCATTTGAAAAAGTGAAAGTGGGAGAGAGTTTTAGAAAGAGTTGAATGACCCAAGGTTTTAGTAAAGAGGGAATATGGGTCACTCCATTTTATTTTAGGCAACCAATCGCATATAAAAGCTTTTATAAAATTTTGAAGGTACACAAAGTAAGGGTAAGACATTTGGCAAATACTTTATCTAAGAACAAAATAACTTTAGAAACTCCTTTTGTGATACTATGATCCGAGGTGACCATAGCCACTTCAAAATAAATAAAAATTGGCAAGATCCTTTGAATTCAAAATTTGAGCCATAAGACAAAACAAAAAAGGTTTTGTTATCTGACATAAGGATCAAATATTTTTGAAGAGAGGAGATTAAGGTGATACAAGAGTGGCCATAGCATGAGTGTTTTCTCGAGATAAGAAGATGTGGGTTGAGGTACTTGACTTAAAATTATTCAACAAACATCACCCATCAAACAAAGTCAGACATATTTCAACCAAACACCAGACATCACAAGCAAAACTTAAAAAGTTTTTGTTTCCCCTGATTTTTGCACTTTGGACAAATAAACAAGGTTGCAAAAGTTGGGGTGTTACAGATACCGCTGCTGCTAACTGGGACCCGCATGTCATCCTCTATGCACTATAAAACTTTCTTTTCTTGAATTATTTTTGGCACCTCATATTTGGTCACTTACCTTTTTCTTTCGATCCCCTGCGGCCTCTCAAACGGTGATACCGCTGCTGCTAAATGGGACCCGCATGTCATCCTCTATGTACTATAAAACTTTCTTTTCTTGGAGTTTTTTTTGGCACCTCAAATTTGGTCACTTGCCTTTTTCTTTCGATCCCCTGCCGCCTCTCAAACGGTGATACCGCTGCCGCTAACTCGGGACCCGCATGTCATCCTCTATGTACTATAAAACTTTCTTTTCTTGAATTATTTTTGGCACCTCATATTTGGTCACTTACCTTTTTCTTTCGATCTCATGCCACGTTTGAAACGTTGAGGAACCTGCTAGCTCATGGGACCCGCATGTCATCCTCTATGTACTATAAAAGTTCATTTTCTTGGTTTTTTTCACCCTCGATTTTTGGCAATTTCTTTTTTCTTTTGATCCCCTGCCGCCTCTCAAACGGTGATACCGCTGTCGCTAAATGGGACCCGCATGTCATCCTCTATGTACTATAAAACTTTCTTTTCTTGAATTATTTTTGGCTCCTCATATTTGGTCACTTACCTTTTTCTTTCGATCTCATGCCACGTTTGAAACGTTGAGGAACCTGCAGGCTCATGGGACCCGCATGTCATCCTCTATGTACTATAAAAGTTCATTTTCTTGGTTTTTTTTCACCCTCTGATTTTTGGCAATTTATTTTTTCTTTTGATCCCCTGCCGCCTCTCAAACGGTAATACCGCTGCTGCTAAATGGGACCCGCATGTCATCCTCTATGTACTATAAAACTTTCTTTTCTTGAATTATTTTTGGCTCCTCATATTTGGTCACTTGCCTTTTTCTTTCGATCTCATGCCACGTTTGAAACGTTGAGGAACCTGCTGGCTCATGGGACCCGCATGTCATCCTCTATGTGCTATAAAAGTTTCCTTTGTTGGATTTTTTTCACCCGCTGATTTTTGGCTTACCTTTTTCTTTTGATCCCCTGCCCACTTTGAAACGTCGAGTAAGCTGCTGGCTCAAGGGACCCGCATGTCATCCTCTATGTACTATAAAACTTTCTTTTCTTGAATTATTTTTGGCTCCTCATATTTGGTCACTTGCCTTTTTCTTTCGATCTCATGCCACGTTTGAAACGTTGAGGAACCTGCTCGCTCATGGGACCCGCATGTCATCCTCTATGTGCTATAAAAGTTTATTTTCTTTAAATTTTTTTTCACCCTCTCGATTTTTGGCTATTTCCTTTTTCTTTTGATCCCCTGCCGCCTTGGAAACGTTGGGTAAGCTGCCGACTCATGGGATCCGCATGTCATCCTCTATGTACAATCAACTTTCTTTTTCTTTTGATCTCAAGCCGCATTTGAAACGTTGAGACCGCTCGTCGCTAAATGGGACCCGCATGTCATCCTCTACGTACAATAAAGTTTCCTTTCTTGGATTATCTTTGGCTCCCGATATTTTGTCACTTGCCTTTTTCTTTCGATCTCATGCCGCCTTTGAAACGTTGAGTAAGCTGCTGGCTCATGGGTCCCGCATGTCATCCTCTACGAACAATAAAAGTTTCCTTTCTTGGAGTTATTTTTTACCCCTAATTTCCGGTTATTTGCCTTTTTCTTTTGATCTCCTGCCCCCTCTGAAACGATGAGGACGCTCGTTGGCGGGTCGGTCCCACATGTCATCCTCTATGAACAATAAAAGTTTCCTTTGATGGATTTATTTTGAACCCCTAATTAATTTCTCGGATATTTCCCCGCCGCCTTGGAATCGTTGAGGATGCTCGCTGCCTCATGGGTCCCGCATCTCATCCTCTCGTAACGGTAAATGTTTATTTTCTTGGATTTTGTTGACCAACGATTTTTGGCTTATTTTTTCTTTCGATCACCCTGCAGCCTTTAAAACGTTGAGGACGCCGCCGGCTCACGGGTCCCACATGTCAACCTCTATGAACAATAAACGCCGAGGATCGTCGCTGCCTCATGGGTCCCGCATGTCATCCTCTCGTAACGAAAATGTTTCTTTTCTTGGATTTTTTACCAACAGATTTTTGGTTTATTTTTTCTTTCCATCCCCTGCCGCCTTTAAAACGTAGACGACGCTGTTGGCTCTTGGGTCCCCGATGTCAGCCTCCCCGTACAAGAAACATATGATATCTTGATTATTTTGCAGACAATAAACAATGTATTGCGCTCTGAGCTATTTCAAACGGATAATTAAATCTTTATTTTTACATAAACAAACTTATATGTTGAATCTCCTTGTTTTTTTGTCTTTGCGAAGCATAGGACTTTCCTGTTTTTTTGAAAATTTGGAACTTTCCTGTTTTGGAGTGGGCTGAAATTGTACGAGTCAAAAGGCCAAGCGAGATAGTTTGAAGGCCCGGATGTCCGGATGCAGCCCAATTGAAATCTTTCTTCTTGGATTTTTTTCACCCCCGATTTCCGGCTACTTCATTTTTCTTTTGGTTCCGTGCCGCCTTGGAAACGTTGAGACCGCTCGTCTGCAAAATGGGACCCGCATGTCATCCTCTACGTACAATAAAATTTCTTTTCTTGGATTATTTTTGGCTCCCGATATTTGGTCACTTGCCTTTTTCTTTCGATCCCGTGCAGCCTCTCAAACGTTGATACCGCTGTCGCTAATTGGGACCCGCATGTCATCCTCTATGTACAATCAAGTTTCTTTTCTTGAATTATTTTTGGCTCCCGATATTTGGTCACTTGCCTTTTTCTTTCGATCTCATGCCACGTTTGAAATGTTGAGGAACCTCGCTGGCTCATGGGACCCGCATGTCATCCTCTATGTACTATAAAAGTTCATTTTCTTTGTTTTTTTTTCACCCTCTGATTTTTGGCTATTTCCTTTTTCTTTTGATCCCCTGCCGCCTTGGAAACGTTGAGTAAGCTGCTAGCTCATGGGACTCGCATGTCATCCTCTATGTCCATCAACTTTATTTTCTTGGATTTTTTTGACCCCCTATTTTCGGCTACTTTCTTTTTCTTTTGATCTCAAGCCGCATTTGAAACGTTGGGACCGCTGCTGCAAAATGGGACCCGCATGTCATCCTCTATGTAAATAAAGTTTCTTTTCTTGGATTATCTTGGGCTCCCGATATTTTGTCACTTGCCTTTTTCTTTCGATCTCATGCCGCCTTTGAAACGTTAAGTAAGCTGCCGGCTCATGGGTCCCGCATGTCATCCTCTACGAACAATAAAAGTTTCCTTTCTTGGAGTTATTTTTTACCCCTAATTTCCGGCTATTTGCCTTTTTCTTTTGATCTCCTGCCCCCTTTGAAACGATGAGGACGCTGTTGGCAGGTCGGTCCCACATGTCATCCTCTATGAACAATAAAACTTTCCTTTGATGGATTTATTTTGAACCCCTGATTAATTTCTGGATATTTCATTTTTTTCTTTTTATCCCCTGCCGCCTTGGAATCGTTGAGGATGCTGCTGCCTCATGGGTCCCGCATGTTATCCTCTCAGAACGGTAAATGTTTATTTTCTTGGATTTTGAATACCAACTGATTTTTGGCTCATTTTTTCTTTCGATCTCCTGCCGCCTTTAAAACGTTGAGGACGCTGCTGGCTCATGGGTCCCACATGTCAGCCTCTAACATTAAACGCTGAGGATGCTGCTGCCTCATGGGTCCCGCATGTTATCCTCTCGTAACGAAAATGTTTCTTTTCTTGGATTTTGTACCAACAGATTTTTGGTTTATTTTTTCTTTCCATCCCCGCCGCCTTTAAAATGTTGACGACGCTCGTCGGCGCATGGGTCCCCGATGTCGGCCTCCCCGTATAAGAAACATGTGATATCTTGATTATTTTGCGGACAATAAACAGTGTATTTTGCTCTGAGCTATTGCAAAGGGATAAATTAAATCTTTATTTTTACATAAACAAACTTATATGCTGAATCTCCTTGTTTTTTTTTCTTTGCGAGGCATAAGACTTTCCTGTTTCGGAATGGGCTGAAATTGTACGAATCAAAAGGCGTCCAGCGGGATAGTTTGAAGGCCCAGATGGCCAGAAGCAGCCCAATTGAAATATTCCATTTCTTGGATTTTTTTACACCCTTATTTCTGGCTACTTCCTTTTTCTTTTGGTCATGTGCCGCCTTGGAAACATTGAGACCGCTGCTGCAAAATGGGACCCGCATGTCATCCTCTATGTACTATAAAACTTTCTTTTCTTGAATTATTTTTGGCTCCTCATATTTGGTCACTTGCCTTTTTCTTTCGATCTCATGCCACGTTTGAAACGTTGAGGAACCTGCTCGGCTCATGGGACCCGCATGTCATCCTCTATGTGCTATAAA
>NC_061511.1:196253140-196290292 GCF_022539505.1 Lolium rigidum | reverse complement strand
TTAAGCTTGGGGATGCCCAAGGCATCCCCTTCTTCATCAACAAATTATCAGGTTCCTCCCTGAAACTACATTTTTATTCGGCCACATCTTATGTGCTTTTTCTTGGAGCGTCGTTTTGTTTTTGTTTTTGTTTTGTTTGAATAAAATGGATCCTAGCATTCACTTTATGGGAGAGATACACACTCCGCTGTAGCATATGGACAAATATGTCCTCGGTTTCTACTCATAGTATTCATGGCGAAGTTTCTCCTTCGTTAAATTGTTATATGGTTGGAATTGGAAAATGATACATGTAGTAATTGCTATAAATGTTTTGGGTAATGTGATACTTGGCAATTGTTGTGCTCATGTTTAAGCTCTTGCATCATATGCTTTGCACCCATTAGTGAAGAAATACATAGAGCATGCTAAAATTTGGTTTGCATATTTGGTTTCTCTAAGGTCTAGATAATTTCTAGTTTTGAGTTTGAACAACAAGGAAGACGGTATAGAGTATTATAATGCTTTCAATATGTCTTTTATGTGAGTTTTGCTGTACTAGTTCATCCTTGTGTTTGCCTCAAATAACCTTGCTAGCCTAAACCTTGTATCGAGAGGGAACACTTCTCATGCATCCAAAATACTTGAGCCAACCACTATGCCATTTGTGTCCACCATACCTACCTACTACATGGTATTTTCCAGCCATTCCAAAGTAAATTGCTTGAGTGCTACCTTTAAAATTCCATCATTCACCTTTGCAATATATAGCTCATGGGACAAATAGCTTAAAAACTATTGTGGTATTGAATATGTAATTATGCACTTTATCTCTTATTAAGTTGCTTGTTGTGCGATAACCATGTTTACTTGGGGAACGCCATCAACTCATTGTTGAATTTCATGTGAGTTGCTATGCATGTTCGTCTTGTCCGAAGTAAGGGCGATCTACACCGAGTTGAATGGTTTGAGCATGCATATTGTGAGAGAAGAACATTGGGCCGCTAACTAAAGCCATGTTCCATGGTGGAAGTTTCAGTTTTGGACAAACATCCTCAAATCTCTAATGAGAAAAGAATTAATTGTTGTTGAATGCTTAAAGCATTAAAAGAGGAGTCCATTATCTCGTTGTCTATGTTGTCCCGGTATGGATGTCTAAGTTGAGAATAATCAAAAGCGAGAAATCCAAATGCGAGCTTTCTCCTTAGACCTTTGTACGAGGCGGCATAGAGGTACCCCTTTGTGATACTTGGTTAAAGCATATGTATTGCGGTGATAATCCAGGTAGTCCAAGCTAATTAGGACAAGGTGCGAGCACTATTAGTACACTATGCATGAGGCTTGCAACTTATAAGATATAATTTACATGATGCATATGCTTTATTACTACCGTTGACAAAATTGTTTCATGTTTTCAAAATCAAAGCTCTAGCACAAATATAGCAATCGATGCTTTTCCTCTATGAGGACCATTCTCTTTACTTTTATGTTGAGTCAGTTCACCTATTTCTCTCCACCTCAAGAAGCAAACACTTGTGTGACCTGTGCATTGATTCTTACATACTTGCTTATTGCACTTATTATATTACTCTATGTTGACAATATCCATGAGATATACATGTTACAAGTTGAAAGCAACTGCTGAAACTTAATCTTCTTTTGTGTTGCTTCAATACCTTTACTTCGAATTATTGCTTTATGAGTTAACTCTTATGCAAGACTTATTGATGCTTGTCTTGAAGTGCTATTCATGAAAAGTCTTTGCTTTATGATTCACTTGTTTACTCATGTCATACACATTGTTTTGATCGCTGCATTCTCTACATATGCTTTACAAATAGTATGATCAAGTTTATGATGGCATGTCACTCCAGAAATTATCTTTGTTATCGTTTTACTTGCTCGGGACGAGCAGAACTAAGCTTGGGGATGCTGATACGTCTCCAACGTATCGATAATTTCTTGTGTTCCATGCCACATTATTGATGTTATCTACATGTTTTATGCACACTTTATATCATATTCGTGCATTTTCTGGAACTAACCTATTAACAAGATGCCGAGTGCCGATTCTTGTTTTGCTCGCTGTTTTTGGTTTCAGAAATCCTAGTAAAGAAATATTCTCGGAATTGGACGAAATAAAAGCCCAGAGGCCTATTTTCTCACGAAGCTTCCCGAAGTCCGAAGGAGAGACGAAGAGGGGCCACAGGGGCGCCAAACCCTAGGGCGGCGCGGCCCCCCTGGCCGCGCCGGCCGTGGTGTGGGCCCCCGTGCCGCCTCTTGACTTGCCCTTCCGCCTACAAATAGCCTCCGTGACGAAACCCCCGGTACCGAGAGCCACGATACGGAAAACATTACCGAGACGCCGTCGCCGCCGATCCCATCTCGGGGATCTCGGAGATCGCCTCCGGCCCCCTGCCGGAGAGGGGAATCATCTCCCGGAGGACTCTACACCGCCATGGTCGCCTCCGGAGTGATGAGTGAGTAGTCTACCCCTGGACTATGGGTCCATAGCAGTAGCTAGATGGTTGTCTTCTCCCCATTGTGCTATCATTGTCGGATCTTGTGAGCTGCCTATCATGATCAAGATCATCTATATGTAATTCTATATGTTGCGTTTGTTGGGATCCGATGAATAGAGAATACTTGTTATGTTGATTATCAAAGTTATGCTTATGTGTTGTTTATGATCTTGCATGCTCTCCGTTATTAGTAGATGCTCCGGCCAAGTAGATGCTTTTAACTCCAAGAGGGAGTACTTATGCTCGATAGTGGGTTCATGCCCGCATTGACACCGGGACAAGTGATGTAAAGTTCTAAGGTTGTGTTGTGCTGTTGCCACTAGGGATAAAACATTGATGCTATGTCTAAGGATGTAGTTGTTGATTACATTACGCACCATACTTAATGCAATTGTCTCGTTGCTTGCAACTTAATACTGGAGGGGGTTCGGATGATAACCCGAAGGTGGACTTTTTAGGCATAGATGCGAGTTGGATGGCGGTCTATGTACTTTGTCGTAATGCCCAATTAAATCTCACTATACTCATCATGATATGTATGTGCATGGTCATGCTCTCTTTATTTGTCAATTGCCCAACTGTAATTTGTTCACCCAACATGCTGTTCGTCTTATGGGAGAGACACCTCTAGTGAACTGTGGACCCCGGTCCAATTCTCTTTACTCGAAATACAATCTACTGCAATACTTGTTTCTACTGTTTTCTCTGCAAACAATCATCTTCCACACAATACGGTTAATCCTTTGTTACAGCAAGCCGGTGAGATTGACAACCTCACTGTTTCGTTGAGGCAAAGTAGCTTGGTTGTGTTGTGCAGGTTCCACGTTGGCGCCGGAATCTCTGGTGTTGCGCCGCACTACATCCCGCCGCCATCAACCTTCAACGTGCTTCTTGGCTCCTCCTGGTTCGATAAACCTTGGTTTCTTTCTGAGGGAAAACTTGCTGCTGTGCGCATCATACCTTCCTCTTGGGGTTGCCCAACGAACGTGTGAAATACACGCCATCAAGACACGCTCCGCTGTAGCATATCGACAAGTATGTCCTTAGGCTCTACTCATAGTATTCATGGCGAAGTTTCTTCTTCGTTAAATTGTTATATGGTTGGAATTGGAAAATACTACATGTAGTAACTCTAAAATGTCTTGGATAATTTGATACTTGGCAATTGTTGTGCTCATGTTTAAGCTCTTGCATCATATACTTTGCACCCATTAATGAAGGAATACTTAGAGCTTGCTAATTTGGTTTTCATATTTAGTTTCTATAGAGTCTAGATAATATCTAGTATTGAGTTTTGAACAACAAGGAAGACGGTGTAGAGTCTTATAATGTTTACAATATGTCTTTTATGTGAGTTTTGCTGCACCGTTCATCCTTGTGTTTGTTTCAAATAACCTTGCTAGCCTAAACCTTGTATCGAGAGGGAATACTTCTCATGCATCCAAAATCCTTGAGCCAACCACTATGCCATTTGTGTCCACCATACCTACCTACTACATGGTATTTATCCGCCATTCCAAAGTAAATTGCTTGAGTGCTACCTTTAAAATTCCATCATTCACCTTTGCAATATATAGCTCATGGGACAAATAGCTTAAAAACTATTGTGGTATTGAATATGTACTTATGCACTTTATCTCTTATTAAGTTGCTTGTTGTGCGATAACCATGTTTCGGGGACGCCATCAACTATTCTTTGTTGAATATCATGTGAGTTGCTATGCATGTCCGTCTTGTCCGAAGTAAGAGAGATCTACCACCTTAATGGTTGGAGCATGCATATTGTTAGAGAAGAACATTGGGCCGCTAACTAAAGCCATGATTCATGGTGGAAGTTTCAGTTTTGGACATATATCCTCAATCTCATATGAGAATAATAATTGTTGCCACATGCTTATGCATTAAAGAGGAGTCCATTATCTCGTTGTCCATGTTATCCCGGTATGGATGTCTAAGTTGAGAATAATCAAAAGCGAGAAATCCAAAATGCGAGCTTTCTCCTTAGACCTTTGTACGAGCGGCATGGAGGTACCCCATTGTGACACTTGGTTAAAACATGTGCATTGCAAAGATCCGGTAGTCCAAGCTAATTAGGACAAGGTGCGGGCACTATTAGTATACTATGCATGAGGCTTGCAACTTGTAAGATATAATTTTCATAACTCATATGCTTTATTACTACCGTTGACAAAATTGTTTCATGTTTTCAAAATAAAAGCTCTAGCACAAATATAGCAATCGATGCTTTCCTCTTTGAAGGACCATTCTTTTTACTTTTATGTTGAGTCAGTTCACCTATCTCTCTCCACCTCAAGAAGCAAACACTTGTGTGAACTGTGCATTGATTCCTACATACTTGCATATTGCACTTGTTATATTACTCTATGTTGACAATTATCCATGAGATATACATGTTACAAGTTGAAAGCAACCGCTGAAACTTAATCTTCCTTTGTGTTGCTTCAATACCTTTACTTTGATTTATTGCTTTATGAGTTAACTCTTATGCAAGACTTATTAATGCTTGTCTTGAAGTACTATTCATGAAAAGTCTTTGCTTTATGATTCACTTGTTTACTCATGTCATTACCATTGTTTCGATCGCTGCATTCATTACATATGTTTACAAATAGTATGATCAAGGTTATGATGGCATGTCACTTCGAAATTATCTTTGTTATCGTTTTACTCGCTCGGGACGAGCGATAACTAAGCTTGGGGATGCTTGATACGTCTCCGACGTATCGATAATTTCTTATGATCCATGCCATATTATTGATGATACCTACATGTTTTATGCACACTTTATGTCATATTCGTGCATTTTCCGGAACTAACCTATTAACAAGATGCCGAAGTGCCGATTGTCGTTTTCTCGCTGTTTTTGCTTTCGGAAATCCTAGTAACGAAATATTCTCGGAATTGGACGAAATCAAGTCCCAGTGGTCCTATTTTGCCACGAACCTTCCGGAAGACCGAAAGGGATACGAAGTGGGGCCACGAGGGGCTGCCACCATAGGGCGGCGCGGCCCGGCCCTTGGCCGCGCCAACTTGTGGTGTGGGGCCCCCGTGTGGCCCCCACGCTGCCCTTCCGCCTACTTAAAGCCTCCGTCGCGAAACCCCGATGCGAAAAACCACGATACGGAAAACCTTCCGCAGACGCCGCCGCCGCCAATCCCATCTCGGGGATTTCGGAGATCTCCTCCGGCACCCCTGCCGGAGAGGGGATTCATCTCCCGGAGGACTCTACACCGCCATGGTCGCCTCCGGAGTGATGAGTGAGTAGTTCACCCCTGGACTATGGGTCCATAGCAGTAGCTAGATGGTTGTCTTCTCCTCATTGTGCTTCATTGTTGGATCTTGTGAGCTGCCTAACATGATCAAGATCATCTATCTGTAATACTCTATGTTGTGTTTGTCGGGATCCGATGGATAGAGAATACCATGTTATGTTAATTATCAAGTTATTGCATATGTGTTGTTTATGATCTTGCATGCTCTCCATTATTAGTAGAGGCTCTGGCCAAGTTTTTGCTCTTAACTCCAAGAGGGAGTATTTATGCTCGATAGTGGGTTCATGCCTGCATTGACACCTGGGACGATGGATGAAAGTTCTAAGGTTGTGTTGTGCTTGTTGCCACTAGGGATAAAACATTGATGCTATGTCCGAGGATGTAGTTATTGATTACATTACGCACCATACTTAATGCAATTGTCTCGTTGTTTAGCAACTTAATACTGGAGGGGGTTCGGACGATAACTTCGAAGGTGGACTTTTTAGGCATAGATGCGGTTGGATGGCGGTCTATGTACTTTGTCGTAATGCCCAATTAAATCTCACTGTACTTATCATGACATGTATGTGCATTGTTATGCTCTCTCTATTTGTCAATTGCCCGACTGTAATTTGTTCACCCAACATGCTTTTATCTTATGGGAGAGACACCTCTAGTGAACTGTGGACCTCGGTCCATTCTTTAATACTGAAATACAAATCTGCTGCAATACTTGTTTCTACTCGTTTTCTCTCGCAAACAATCATCTTCCACACAATACGGTTAATCCTTTGTTACAGCAAGCCGGTGAGATTGACAACCTCACTTGTTTCGTTGGGGCAAAGTACTTTGGTTGTGTTGTGCGGGTTCCACGTTGGCGCCGGAATCTCCGGTGTTGCGCCGCACTACATCCCGCCGCCATCAACCTTCAACGTGCTTCTTGGCTCCTCCTGGTTCGATAAACCTTGGTTTCTTTCTGAGGGAAAACTTGCTGCTGTGCGCATCATACCTTCCTCTTGGGGTTCCCAACGAACGTGTGAGTTACACGCCATCAATGCTCCAGTTATTAAACATAAGAAACACCTAATGCTAAGTTCCATAATCAAAATCCATGTGTGGAGAATAACCACTCATAACAACCATTTGACTTAATAACCAAGATCCAACTATGAGGAGAGTAATACCTACTCTAAGTATTTCAAGGTGCTATTAAAATATAATACCAGTGCAAACATTGAAATAGGAATTTAATAAAACCTACAAAACCTTCACAAGCATGTGCTCACATAAAATTATGTGCAAGTTCCAACATTCTCAAATAAGAGGTCAAGTTCTAATGATAACTTCTAAAGTATTTGCAGTTGGAAATTATCAACTCTAATAAGTAAAAAAGGAGTTGCAATCCAAATAAAAAAGGGAACTAAAGAACACCTATAATCATGCTTAATGGATATTTTGAATAAGCTCACATGTATGAAATATAATCAAATATAAAATACCTCCTTCCAATAAGCAAGTGGTGTAATAAACATTGCACTAATCCTTGTATTAATTCAAATAAGAAATACCTGCAAAATAGAAAAGCATCCAAAATTGAATTAAAAACAGAATTCAAAAATAGAAAATAAGAAGAAAAAGAAAACAGAGAAAAGAAATGGAAAAGAAGCTTACCTGCCTCACCAGGCCGAAGGAGCCCAGCAGCAGCCCACCAGCACGGACCACCAACAGCCCAGAGAACAGCCCAGCACACGGCCCAAACCACAGCCCGTACCCCTTCGTCTGAGAAATATCTCAGGACGAAGTCGTCCTCTTCCTCTTCCTCGCATGGAGGACAGCACGAAGCCGTGCTCGGCTTCGTCGTCTCGCTGGCGACCTCCCAGGGCCCAGCTTCGTGACGAGGCGCTCCCTGGCGCCGTATAAAGGCCGTGACGAACCCTAGCCCCCGAATTTCTTCCGCCTCTGCCTAATTTTCTCCCCAGACGAAACCCTAGACGGCCCGGTCATCGACCATCGCCGCCGATGTAGACCTCCTCAAGCCACGCCGTGGACACCATCGTGATCGCCATCTTCGACATGCCCAGCCTACAAAAGGAATCGAGCGGAGGCATCCCGTAGAACCGCCGTCGAGATCGTCTTCTCCGACGACGGGAGCAGGCAATTCCGGCGAACCAGACCTCCTCTTGCCCCACCGCCAAGCTCTGCGTGCTCCTGGTGAGCTCCTGATCCTCCTGGCATGCCTAGCCCGTCCGATTGCTTCCCGAATCATCGCCGCGCCGTTAACCCGTGAGCACCACCGTGCGGCATCGCCGGCGAGCTTGCTCCGGCGACCAAATAGGGGCGGCGATGGTACCTGCGTGTTCACCTAGGCGCGCTGAGCCTCGCTGTATGGGTAGTTTGCCTGCGCGAGCGCCGTATCACCGGCGATCACCGTCTGGCCGCCGGTGGTGGCCATAGTTGCCACCTCGACGCCACCGTGGCAGCTGACTCAGCCAGACCCCACCTGTCTGTGTCTGTGAGTAGCACAAGCACGGGTGTGTCTAGTGTTTTAGTTTATTTTCATTTACAGAAAATGTCTGAAACTTCAAATAATTGTAGAAAATTCATAAAATCTCAGAAAAATACAAATGAGATATCAAAATTCTTAGAAAAGAAAACTCTATCCAATAAAAATATAAAATGAAATTTTTATTTTTAATAAAAATTCAATTATTTAATACTTGTTATTTAAACCTTCAATTTTAATTCTAAATTCAATTAAAATTCAATAATTAGTAAAAAAGTTCCAAAATTAAATAAAAACCAGCAAATAAATAAAGAAAACATTAAAATTAATTTTCTTTATTTGTTATTCTGTTAAATCATTACTAGAGAGATTTAAACCCTGATTAATAATTACCCTAATTATTAATTGTTTAAAAATAATAAATGCCAAATTAAATATTATTCTTATTTGGAAGTTATTAATAATTTCAAATTTAAAATGAAGTTATTAATCATAGAACTATATGGTAAATAGTAAACCCTAGTTCCATTATAAATAAAGTGATAACCTCATCATTTTATGTGTAATCCCAAAACCCTAATTCAATTAGGAACCCTAGCTTCAATAATCAATATGAAACTTAAATTGCTTCTAACCTAAACCCTAGGTTAGAACATGTGATCATGGTACCTTATTTCAAATCATAGAACCATAGTAGCAAATAAATACTTGTCTTGGCCACATAAAATGTAGAAGACCTATCACTAATATATGGGTATCCCATGTGTTCA
Source organism: Lolium rigidum (assembly GCF_022539505.1). Classification (NCBI taxonomy): domain Eukaryota; kingdom Viridiplantae; phylum Streptophyta; class Magnoliopsida; order Poales; family Poaceae; genus Lolium; species Lolium rigidum. The sequence goes on along the minus strand of NC_061511.1, from coordinate 196,281,243 downwards.
TCCTTATCAGACCTAAATGATCAAGTAGGATCAACCAAGTGTAAAACCCTAGTTCCTATTCCCAAGACCACCATCCTTAGTTATCTATGCTTAACATCACACCAATGTGATGAACCTCAGGAGCAACTATGCCAAATCTTGAGCATTACCTAACCATATTCCACTAAACCCTACTAGTGTTGGATACTTATCAACCATCCTATTCAGGAGCCAATTATTCCTTACTTAATAGAACCAACAGTAAAACCTAGACCACCTCAACCCTAATTGATATACTTCTTATTATTTAAAAAGTATGTTCTTCAAAAGTTATTCTTTTGAAGTAAATAAAGAATCATCATCAACCCTGCTTATAAGGGCCTATAAACCCTAGCTAGCTATCATCAACAAGGTGAACTAATCTTGATAGCAACATTGTATGAATAATTGCTTAGGATGCATAGGCTTAACTCAACCTTACAAGCCCTTGGTATTGATGAATCCAACTGGGTTGTGATCCATCTAATACTTACTCCAGCAACTACATGAAACCATAGTCAACCATAGAACCCCCAACCTAATTATCATACTTGTTCTTTATTAAAGAATATGTTCTTCAAAAGTTATTCTTTTGAAATATATAATAAGTAATCATCAACCATGCACTATAGGACTTAAAATTGACAACTACTGTTTACTTATTATACAACTAATATTCCAGGGTGTGTATGATTGTTACTATACATTTTACCACCTGCTTATGATTCTAAAACAAACAACCCTGAATAAGAACCTTGTTGTGAATCACTCTAAAAGTGCAACACACCCTGAACCAATCACTACAACTCACTGATCCCAAATCATCGGGATTAGGTCACGCTTAGAGCGATTGCATCTCATACTTATGCATTATTGCATCCTTGCCAATCTTTTAAACATCGTCCTTACCGGACGATGATGCTATTTCAGAATTTGGAGTTATTGCGTATCGAAGACCTTGCCCGCATAATCTTGCGAGTCAAGAAAGGCAAGTTCATCACTTGCTCATGTCATTTGAGTATTTTTACCAAATTACTTGCAAAGTACTATGTTTATCACTATTGCATAAAAAGGAAAACCACTATTTTCATAACTATGAATATGACTATGTGGTGGGCAATGGAACCATGGATTGTGTTGATATGGTGGAGGTTCCATTGCAAGGGTTTATATCCATCTAGGATTAAACAATAAATGTCGTCCAGTGATTCTTGTGTCGTAACAACCGTGTTAACCATAAGATCTGGAGTGGGACGGAGTAGTCAAAAGTGTTTCCACCTCTCGTTCATAAACGGATGCGCTTTACCGTAGTACACTTGTAATCCAAGGGGGCAAGCTGGTGAGGCTGGGGAGTCCTAAGTCCCCACGGCATTGTCCGTAGTACACTTGTCGCCCGAAGGAGCAAGCTGGTGAGGCTGGGGAGTCCTAAGTCCCCACGGTATTGCGGTCTAGGATGGGTTGCAGCTACCGGCGAAGGAGTTTGGTTCGATCCCAGACTGTCGTCGTGGTCGGGGTCCATCCTTAATTGGTGTAAGAGGACCGGCGAGGACCCAGGGTCGGGGCATGCAACAAAGGGTGGGTGTTCGAGGTAGCGGAGCAACATGATTGGCTAGACCTTATACCGGGCCTCACACCAAAGTAAGTGTGGAGGGGTCATTCCCGGTTGGCACCAAGGTTAAGATCTCTTATGGGTAAAGCAACACACCTCTGCAGAGTGTAATGAATCGTGACCTGTCACTCCCTGTTCCGGGATATGGAACTGCGAACGCTGCCGGAAAGGTGCTCCACGAAGTTCTAGTAAACTGGTGAAGGCTGACGGACATAGTTCTTCTGAATAAAAGCAACCTTTTGAAGAAATGGTTATGAAAACCTGCATTGGTATTAGACTTTCTGGTCTAATCCCGTAGCTATTGCATTAAACACCTCTTTCCTATAATGAACTTGTTGAGTACGCTCGTACTCATCCCACTCTTAAATCCCCTGCTTAGATATGGAGGCATCGAAGGAGGATCTACAGTGCAACTCGAAGGCCGAGGAGTCAACAACTACTTCAAGAGATAGGACCCTGTCAGAGGAGTCAGATACCACATCCAACAAGGAGAAACCTAGTTTAGCCATAGAAGGGAACAAGCTTCCTAAACCTAGCTCCTACTTAGCTAGAATCTATTCATAGCCTCTATAGTTAGTTATATACTCTACAAATAGAGTTCGTGATAAGATTAGACAACGAGTCGTTCTTCTGGAGTTTATTTGCAGTTTTACCTCATTGTAAAGTAGGAGGCTGTGATAATCTTATGTAACAGAGTCAATGTTGTAATTCTATAGACATGCCTTAGACCCGCATATGTTTCTGTTGTACCACTTTGCGCGATATAATACTAGTGGAACGGTGTTTCTTTGGTGTTATATCAGACTTGCATACTACACCATGCAGTGGTATGCCGTATCCACCACATAATCTCATATCTAGACTTGCCCGGACAGTGGACTATTGAATGGGAAGATACAAACTGGAAACGAAGAGTTCATAGAATAGTGGAGTTTGGCTAGTTGGTTGAATATCTTCTCAGGGAAAACAATAGCGAACTTTCTATATGCAGTTACCTAAATACATGTATTGGACAACCATATCTTTGAACAATCTCAACTGATTTAGCAACTTGACAGATGTACACAAAGCCCAGAAGCACCAAAGGCAGCATTCATACATGGATCAGTTACAAAATTTCGAAGGCATATGCATCCACCAAAACATATTTGATAGGCATGAAACTGCTATTCAAGTTTGAGGTAAAACTTCAGGTGAAAAGAAGAGAAGATTATTTCTGGTTCAGAACAATGAGACAATGACAAAAAAAATATCGCACGGGTTGTCTGGATGCCTACTTTTTTTAGACAACCATTTCGTAGCAACATTTCCTATAGAACTATTATAAACATACATCCTGGGATTTTCATTCTTATAAGCTATGATGGTCCCAAAGTTGTTTTCGAAATGGAGGATGTGATGGGCCCAATAGCGTCATCCTCGCGTTTAACCAGACAAGAATGATCGATGAAAGTGATATATCACTTTGGAGAAGCTACATACCTACAAAGTGTTTTCCTGGTGGAGAGGCAAGCGTGTTTCTTCGAGCGTGTTCATCGGGACCATCCCGACACATAAACCTAGAACAAACCAAAATTAGTCTAACATTACTATTGTAAACCTACTTGACAAAATTACATGGTTCGATCGATACGTAGTATTCATCATAAGAACATCCTATGGGCAAACAGATCCGAAAACAATAGAGTTGCTAGCAAAGAGTTAACAAAATGCTTGTTCCCTTCTACCTCCTCTCTCGGTTTGTAATCAAAATTCATGGAGAATACAAGCGGTATAAAATCTCAAGAGCTAGTTTCTCTTGTCTCCGTCTTGGGAGCAAACACACGGTTATAGCTTCATGTAAGCAAGTGGTAGCTATCGATAAGGTAAAAAGATTAGTCTACACAAGTAGTAGTGCTCTGCCTGTGTAGCTTTCAAAGTGCAACATTTATTTTCATATGCTATATTATTAGTAGCGTAACATGTAGCATCATTTATAAATGTTGTATCTAAAATAGCGGGGAAGCCTATCCTCGTCAAATCTCATTTTGAATGATTTGCACTAGATTTTGCGAGCACAAATGTGGAAAAATCAAGTCACTATGCATATAGAGTGCAACAGATCGGAAATATTAGTAGGGAAATTATTGGAATGTCAAGAGAAACTATGAACCGAAGTGATCTATCTAATAAGAGAAAAGAAGCACCCAAAGATCATACTAAAATATTATCCAGTAGCTTAATAGACTTAAATACCTCTGAACATACCCTTGACCAGATGAATCGTCATACATTTAACCTAAAGCTCCTTCAAGCTTTCCCTCTGATTATTTTCTATAGGGGATGGCGGAAACAGGTAATCATTTGATCTAGAAAAATAAATGCTGAACAATTCAAAATTCAGTAACCATGTAAGCATAAATAAAAGTAATGCGAGACTAAACACAAACCAACTAACAAATTACGAGTCCCAATGAACACAAACATCAAACAAGTAAATCTATCATTTTCATTTTGTAGTTTTCAAACCAGAAGAAGCTTAAATATGGGACAATGCCTCGCAACTATAACAAAACATTGTCCAAAGATACATACATTGTGCTTCGGTTTGAGAATTAAAATACTTGCCTCATCTTTCTCCTTGAAAACTAAACAAGCGGGAATTTACATTTCTTCATGAAAACTAAAATACATGTCTCATCTTGCCTCATTCTTATTAGTACAGAGTGTGGTAAATAATATCCTAATACTACAGATCTTACAGTAGCTTACTGCAACCCTTGCTTTATTTATAATGCTAGAACCTTGATTAAATAATCGAAGGAAAAAAATTGTACCACGTACAACAAAATATGACCAAACCATGATGACGATGGTATAGAGAAGTATAACACACTTTATGGTGAAACCAGGGAAAAAATCTGGGCGGAATCACCTTACTTTGCTTCTCCACACTCACACAACAAGATCTCTAGTAGTTGGTGACCACGATGCTCTGCCTATAGTCCAACCCAGGAGCGTTCAAGCATAGGATCTATAATCTACTTCCTATTAGAAACAGAAACTCATCTACCAGCCCTGAGAAATCTCCTTACAATAACAAAATTTTGTAGTAATGTTGCGGTCAGAAACCCACCGGCGGGCAGCGACGGGCAACACCGTAGAGCCGGGAATCTCCCAGGACTGCGGCTGGCCCTGGTCCCTCCGAGCGACGGCCCGCAAAGCCTCGGCACGCACGTCCGATGCTGATGCAAGGGCGTGCCACCTGACCTATACCTGGTGAGGAAGGTGTTGGATGTGCCTCGCTTAGTTTCCTGCATGGCATACACGTAAACATTAAATACGAGCCTCGATCGGCTCTCAGGTTATCCTGTGAATCGGCTCAAGGAGACGATCCACCCATGATGCGTACGAGGTGTACGATCAGATGGTGGTCCTGCTTGATCAAAACAAAGCTAAAACGACCTACTACGATTTAGGGTTTTCACCGCATAATCGGAACATCCTACTCGTGATTGAGCCCGGCGGCCACGCACGGTGATCGTAAACCGACCCTAGACAAGGCCTAAAAACCAACACGAAGTTGATCCTCGGAACATCCTGTCTAGGGCTAGCAAACTACACCTGCGCGCCACTTGGATCCTTCAACCCGTTTGTAAGGCCTAACCATGCAGATATTAAACTAATCCTTGAAGAACAAGGAGCAACCATAACGGATCGGATCTACTAAATAATGATCAAGCGGGGTGCCGCCCTTACACCCAAGATAGGTGTAAGGCGGCTAGATGCCTAAGGGTTGCACGACGATAGCATATGATATGATGAACAATGCTAACCCTAAAACATCTATGATAACTACGTTGCTCGCCATCAAAAAGGCTTCGATACGAGCAACGCATGAACAACGATAAACGTGTCTCTGCCTAGATCGCAAGATGCGATCTAGGCAGCATGGTGCTTACCCGGAAGAAACCCTCGAGACGGGGGACTTGGCGATGCGCCTAGATTGGTTTGTGGTGAAGGTGATTGTTGTTTATTTCATAAACCCTAGATACATATTTATAGTCCGTAGACTTTCTAATGTGGGAATAATCCCAACCGGGCACGAGCCCAAAACTCTATCTAACCGACACGTATCCTACTATGGTACAGATACACGGGCAAACTAGCCCAAACTTTGTATACAAGGCCGATTCATGTATTTCTTCCATATATGATCTTCAAGCCCATCTTCAATCGCGGCCCACCTCTGATCCGGTCAAATTCTGGTGATAACACATGCCCCCCTGGTTTTGGAAATGACATTTCCAAAATCACTTTATTTTTTCTTCGTCGGGTCATGTCGTGGCAGAACAGAACCGCCGCAGTATCCTTCATCATGATGCCTTGCCTCCTCCACTTCTCCACGTGACCTGGCAAAAAAATTTTTTCTGTTGGGCACCACTTCCTCGAAAACTGATGTGGCATTGAATCTCCACTATATCCCTTTTATTTAACCGCATCGAGCAATTCGCTTTTATATCCCCTCCTCATCCTCTGTTCCCCCGTAGTACTCGAAAACCCTCTTCCCACCATGGACTCTTCCTCCTCTTCCTCCTCCGGTCTTTCCTACCGGTCTTCCTCCTCCCGCGAGCCGACGCCGGAGGACATACGCGCACCAGAGGAGTGGGACCAGGAGGACCACGCCTCCTCCGTCTGGTCCGAGGACGACAAGTCTTTGACCAGCGGAGATGAAGATCTCCAGTTCCTTGCTGATGGGGAACTGGAATCGGAAAGCGAGGATGACTTGTTCCCCTGGGACGGTTACACCTCCTCTGAGGAAGAGGAGGAGGAAGACGACGACGACGACTCCCTCGAGGGTTACCCGCCGGCGAAACGCCTCCGCACCTGGTGGGATGACGACGACAGCGATGATGACGAGGAGGATGAAGCTCCCGTAGAGGGCTACGGGAGCAGCGACGAGGAGCCCACCGGCAGTAGTGCCAATGAGAGCTCCGAGGACGACGACGAGGGCAGCGACGGCCCGTAGACTAGGATCTACTAGTGTAGGCCTAGTAGTAGTAGATTGGTCAACAGACCCTTCTTTTGTTCTTCCTTCCTTGAGCAATCGGCTCTTTCTTTGTAAGAAATCCTGTTTTATTAATGAAGAATTTCCCCCAATTTGATTTTGCCGATTTCCTTTAAGCTAATTTAGCCGATGCTCAATGAGCCGATGACAACGCATCGGTCCCTCATAATCCGTCCTTCATCTCTTCGACTACGGAGTGATCGTAAACTTAGTCAATGCTCAATAAGCCGATGTCAGCGCATCAATCCCTCATGATCTATCCTTCATCTTTTCGACCGATGAGTTTGAGCTCTGATGGATCACCACCTTTGAAGAAAATTGCGACGCGAGGACTAGCCGATGACAACCCAATCGGCTTCCCAAAACAGAGCATCCACCGGGCCAGCTGCCCCCGAGCCTCGGCCGAGGCGAAAACAGGTGATGAGGATACGTAATCCGGACCGATGGATCCGAGCTCGATCATATCCGAGAAAGCTACCGTGCGAGCCGGCCGGAGCCGATCACCCTCTTCCGTTGAAAGTCGATACTGCAGATGGTCACCAGCGGCTTTAGAAACCAAAACTCCTCTGACAAGGTTGTCTCGTACGCCAAAACTCCTCTGGCACAGAGTTGGAGGTCTTCGTGTCTTGAACACGCAACTGGTAGATCCCATGAAATTTGTACTAGAGTCGATGGCCGTGCATCGGCTTTGTTCCTTAGCTCTAAAGTCGATGTCCGTGCATCGGCTGTACATCATGAAAATATTTTTTTTACGGGCCGATTTTTCTATCGGCCCCCAATATTTCACCGCACATGTATGGCACATGTTCGTCTGATTAGGTGCCCCCCGAGCCGATTCTCGCCGTGTAACGCTGCGATATCGGCTCTGTGGTTAGCCAAGGCACTATATGTGAACGTCGGCTCGGTTGAGACCAGTGTTGACTTCTTCCAGCTCATCAGCCGACGTAAACCCATTGCCCATTAGATCGACGTTGAACCCAGGCAGAATGTATGGTGAAGATAATTTTGGCCGATTGCTGGAATCGGCCTCCATGTTGAATTGCTCAATGAAGGTTTTGCAATGTTCCTCCATAGATCCTTGGGGCCGATCCCATGGATCGGCATCGCCACGTTTGTCCATAGATGTTGCTTTTGTTACACGGTCAGGCCGGTGGATAAAACCAGCCTAACCTCGTCCTTTGTCACGTCGATGCGCTCGCAGTCGTCCAAATTGATGCCTGAGAGTGGCTCTTGGCCTGATGTCTCCCAAACGTTCATGCCAGCCGTTGAAATCTCGGCTGAATCATCTGCGTGGACGACTTCTACTTCATCTCCATCCCATTGTATTAGGCATTGGTGCATCGTGGATGGAATGCAACAGTTGGCGTGGATCCAATCTCTCCCTAGTAGGACAGCATAAGTGCTCTTGTTGTCGACAACAAAGAACGTCGTAGGGACGGTTTTCCTTCCCACGGTCAGATCCACGTTCAGAACACCTTGTGCGTCAGATGCTTGGCCATTGAAATCGCTCAGTGTCACATTGGTCTTGATCAGATCCGAGCTAGAGCGTCCCAACCGACGTAGCATGGAGTATGGCATAATGTTGACTTGCCGCTCCGGTGTCCACCAGCATCTTGTTGACAGGCTGCCCATTGATGTAGCCTCGCAAGTACAGGGCCTTCAGATGCCTGTAGCTTCTTTCTCGTGGCTTCTCAAAGATGACCGGCCGTGGGCCGCAGATCAAGTTGTGCCACGAGTGCTTCGTCTAATCCTCGGAGCACTAAACTCCGTTGGAAGGATGAACACCATGTTTGTGCCAGCCGATGTTTCATCATCGGCTTTCTTCTGTCCGGGCGCCACTCTTTCCTTTGTGGCCGACCTTCTTCGTCCGGGGTTCGCTGAATTTTAGCGGCCGGATCAGGCCGCGCCTTCCTCAACGTGTGCGGGTATAACCTTTCGGCTTCCTCCAACCCACGTAGTCGCTGAACCCTACGCTTTTGGGAACGGCTGAGCCCATCAGGGCACCACCTTGGCCGATGATTCTTGTCTTCTTCATCATCGTCCTCTAGTTCCTCGAGATCTTCTACCCGAGCGGACTCAGCGTGCTTGTTCCGAGGCGGCAGAGGCCCTAGATGTTTGAACACGGACACGTTAGCTGCATCCTTCTTCTTTTGTTTACATTACAGGCGCTGCCGATTGTAGGCAATCGGCTCATTCATGAATCCCAGCAGTGTCTGAAGAAGGGGCAGTCCCAGTGCCTATCCACGTCGTCTTGCTCTCTCGACTCTTCCTTGGCGTGGCGCTCATATCTCTCCTTGTCGTGATCATGCCGACGGTGTCTCCCGGGCGTCCCTAGCCGGACGATCTCTTTCATCATCGTCGTGGTATCGCCGGCGTTGGTCATATTGACCCACATACTTGTTGAGGAGGTGATCGGAGAGAGGTCGGCGATATCTTACGTTCCTCACTTCTCCCTCTCGTGATGTAGCGCTTGCCATCGTGACGGAGCCGATCGCGTGGAGCGGCTTCCTCTCGTGTCCTTACTATGAGAGCAGCTGCCCTCATCTCCGTCCTTACCAGAGTGGTGCCCAGGTCCTACCATGTTGATATTGCACGAGAATCCTGGCTGGCACCCTCCATGGTAAGTGCACTCCACCATGTTAACGGCAGGGAAGGGGTGTGTGTCGACCTTCATGGCGTACTGGCTGAAAATTAGACGCCCTTGTTCTATCGCCATTTGGACCTGCTGACGCCACACCCTGCAGTCATTGGTGGCGTGGGTGAACGTGTTATGCCATTTGCAGTATGGCTTTCCGTTCAGCTCCTGCACCGTGGGGATCTTGTGGCCTTCGGGTAACTTTAGCTGCTTCTCCTTGAGTAAGAGGTCGAAAATTTGCTCAGCCTTTGGTCACGTCGAAGTCAAACCCTTTTGGAGGACCTTGTGGCTTGACCCACTTACAGGACACGGGGCTTGCCCCCGAGTCCATTCAGCCATCGCTATCTCTTGATCTCCCGTGAGCCTTCATCTTCATTTGCCTCAACCAGGACCACCGCACGCTTGAATTTATCCCGGTATACATCCGGGTGGCGCTCGTTCATATGCCGACAGCCTTCGCACCATGTGCGCCGGTGAAGGGTAGTACTCGCTTGGGAGGCCACGTCCTTGATCGATGATGAGAGACCCACCACCGCCAACTCGATCGCTTCTTCTTCGGTCACATGAACCGAATAGCATCGGTTCCTAACGGTCCCGAAGCGCTGGATGTATCTCGACACTGTTTCCCCGCGCTTCGTCGTACTTGTGCTAGATCGGCAATGCCAGCCTCGGAAGCCTCCGAGTGATACCGCACGTGGAACTGCTCTTCCAACCGCTTCCAAGTCCGGATTGAATCCGGTGGCAGCGATGTGTACCACCCGAAAGCCGATCCTCCGAGGGATCGTGCGAAGAACCTCACACGCAGCTCGTCCGATGCTGAGATCGTGCCCAGCTGTGCCAAATATCGGCTCACATGCTCGATGGAGCTGGAACCATCTCGATCCATTAAACTTTGTGAAATCGAGGAGCCGATATTTGGGTGGTAGCGGGATCAACTCGTACTCGTTGGGGTACGGCTTGGAATAGCCGATTGCCCTCCTTTTCGGCATCATGCCGAACCGGTCTTTCAGGATTGTACAAATCTGATCCGCGGTGATGGCTGCAGGGCGTCGAACTCCGAAGATTCGCCGGGGTGGCATACCTAGCCAGCCATGCTTGCTTTTCCGGCTCCGAGCCAACCGCAGGAGCTGAGCTCGGAGGTTTGTCGGAGTGGCATACTTAGCTAGCCACGTCCGCTTCTCAAGATCTGTTCCCGAAGTTCCTCCCCGCCGTTCCGGAAGTCCCCGCTTGTTGCGGCTCGGTTCGAGAGTGCCCGATTACGCGGCTCGGCACGTATGCGCACGTGTATCCGTGAGGGATCTCCTTAGGCGCCTCATGCAAGAATTGGTAGTCACTAGGGTCACCACCGATCTTGTAGATGACGTATGCCGATGAACTCGGCACTTCTGGTGCTGCCAACGCGAACGGCAGCGGTGGACGGGACTGGAGTGGCATTTCCCCTTGGTGAGTCCCCAGAGCTGGTCCTGACGGAGAATATTGATGGCTCATGATTTCCTGGATCACGCGCAGAGCGACACGCTCCAAAGTGTTCACCAGGCTCTCGGAATGGCGGTGCAGCGAATGAGCCACCATGAAGTTAATATCCCGACGCTGCGACCCGGTGCGTTCTTCCGACGGGGTGGACAGGTCCACTCCATCGAGCGCGCTTCAGGTGAGAACCCTTTCCACCCGATGCCATGTGAGCGGGTTCGCGAAAAGAGCCGATGAGGTCGGCTTCGAGGACTGCTTTGATCTCGTCATGCTTCTTCTTGAGCTCCTCGCTCGGATCCTCGTACTTGACCGGAGTGCCTTCCGCCATCTCGGATGTAGATGGCGATGCGGTTGATGTCGAAGATCGTCCCACCGGGCGTGCCGTAATGTGTTGCGGTCGAAACCCACCGGCGGGCAGCGACGGGCAACACCGTAGAGCCGGGAATCTCCCAGGACTGCGGCTGGCCCTGGTCCCTCCGAGCGACGGCCCGCAAAGCCCCGGCACGCACGTCTGATGCTGATGCAGGGCGTGCCACCTGACCTATACCCGGTCGGGAAGGTGTTGGATGTGCCTCGCTTAGTTTCCCGCATGGCATACACGTAAACATTAAATACGAGCCTCGATCGGCTCTCGGGTTATCCCGTGAATCGGCTCAAGGAGCCGATCCACCCATGATGCGTACGAGGTGTACGATCGGATGGTGGTCCTGCTTGATCAAAACAAAGCTAAAACGACCTACTACGATTTAGGGTTTTCACCGCATAATCGGAACATCCTACTCGTGATTGAGCTCTGGCGGCCACGCACGGTGATCGTAAACCGACCCTAGACAAGGCCTAAAAACCAACACGAAGTTGATCCTCGGAACATCCTCGTCTAGGGCTAGCAAACTACACCCTGCGCGCCACTGGATCCTTCAACCCGTTTGTAAGGCCTAACCATGCAGATATTAAACTAATCCTTGAAGAACAAGGAGCAACCATAACGGATCGGATCTACTAAATAATGATCAAGCGGGGCGCCGCCCTTACACCCAAGATAGGTGTAAGGGCGGCTAGATGCCTAAGGGTTGCACGACGATAGTATATGATATGATGAACAATGCTAACCCTAAAACATATATGATAACTACGTTGCTCGCCATCAAAAAGGCTTCAGTACGAGCAACGCATGAACAACGAATAAACGTGTGCTGCCTAGATCGCAAGATGCGATCTAGGCAGCATGGTGCTTACCGGAAGAAACCCTCGAGACGGGGGTTGGCGATGCGCCTAGATTGGTTTGTGGTGAACGTGATTGTTGTTTATTTCATAAACCCTAGATACATATTTATAGTCCGTAGACTTTCTAATATGGGAATAATCCCAACCGGGCACGAGCCCAAAACTCTATCTAACCGACACGTATCCTACTATGGTACAGATACACGGGCAAACTAGCCCAAACTTTGTATACAAGGCCGATTCATGTATTTCTTCCATATATGATCTTCAAGCCCATCTTCAATCGCGGCCCACCTCTGATCCGGTCAAATTCTGGTGATAACAAGTAAAACAAAAGCTCATGTTAATCTGTTTAAATGAGAAGAACTAAATAAGGCACCGTCAGTCCCCTGAGAATATAGACAATGACAAACTTCTCTAGTTAAATACATATAATTATGTTTTCAAATCACGCCATGACAATGAGCCAAAATAGTGCAATGGATGACAAATCTCGTTTGAAAAAAAGGTCCAAAGGTTGAACTTTGGTTCAAAGCGCACATGAAAAATACAGAAGTTGGCTCAAAATGTATGGAAGAAAACTAACAACTAATAAGGTCCAGCATTGACCTACCAAAAGAGCCAGAATTGAGGGGAATCTTCGTTTTCCATTGCTCCAGTCAACTACTACTACTAAATTTTGAATTACCCAATCAGAATGTTCAATCATGATTACTATATGTCTGCAGCTGCACATCTTTGAATAAATTCAATGCCACAGAGAGGACTGAAAAGGGGAAAATAGAGGAATTACCTAGGGAATAGAGCGACGTCAAATGTTAGCTAACATCTGTCTTGGCTGGCCATTAGAATAGATACACATCGCTTGTTTCCAGAGACTCATCCTGATGTAAGAATAAAAGCAAGGATATAATATACACATCATGAATGATCAGATTTGGAGAAGACAAAATAAATAGTTTTAGGAAAATAAATTTCCATACACTTACATGAGTGGAAGTTCTTACCTGCCACATATTTTGTTTACTGATATAGTCGGTAAGGATACATCTACGTGCTTACAAAAGAACTGCTGAAATAGCAATGTTCCAAGCATAAATTAACATCAGACTCCAGATTTTCATAAACAACGGTGCTCAGTAATTTGTAGAGGCATAGTATGATGTATTCAAGATCCATATGGACCACTTACGCAAGAAAAAAGGTGGCAAACGGTTCCATGCCCATCTATTCTGCAAGAGAAAGGATTTTTATACAAATTAATGCCAACAATACAGTCGGGACAACTGAAAGATATGCTCAATCAGATGCTAACATATCTCTTCCTCCCAATAAGAATCTTGTTGTTGCTCTCAAAATGGTCATGCCAACAATACAATTCAGCACGCACTAGTGACATAATCAATTTTGAAGTGAGTTTGCAAGGGGAAATCACTGAGCAATTTCATCAAGCAGTGGTGAGGACAAAATCATCTACGAAGGAACGAATGTATTGACTTCATTGAGCACCAAGTGTTTCTATGGAGGCTGGGATATACCTTGGTACAAGCTGGAGCCTGAAGCGTGAGGAAGCCTCCCTAGGATGAAGCTGAGGAGCGGTGGAGGGAGCTCGAGCTTGCAGCGCAGTGGTGCCCGATCCCTACTGATCCAACAATCTACACACGGATCTGACCCCAAATCGTAGTTTGTTCACGCCAAAACCCCATCGCGCACCATCCCTGCATCGCCACAGCAAGCGCTTAGAGAGAGAGTTCTGAAGGTGAGATGGGGAGAGAGAAATCAGATACGAGGGAGTGAGAGGCCAGGAGTGGCATACCTCGAGTGAGCGTCGATGCTGCCCGTCGCTATGGAGCCGGGGATGGTGGCGGCCTCCCGTGATCCTCCCCACGGGCCGACCACAGAGGGGAGGTGGACCTCGGGGCGCCCGGTTGGCCGTGTGTCGTCCCCGCTGTAGCTGCCCGTCCAACGCAACCGCGCTGCGCCGCAGCGCTTCCTCGTCGGCGGCGCGGCGCACGGCGAGGGCCGCCGCTGCCTCCCGCAGCTCCCCCGCCGCCTCGGCCGTGGCCGCCGTCTGCTCCTCCAGGCCGCGCGCGTGCGCCGCAGCGCATCCTCGTCGGCGGCGCGGTGCACGGCGATGGCCGTCGCCGCCTCCCGCAGCTCCCGTGCCACCTCGGTCGCGGCCGCCGCCTGCTCCTCCAGGACGTGCGCGTCGCCGTCGTCCATTGCTTCCGCCTGCGCCTTCCTGGCCTGGCGCGCAGGGGAGATGGCGGTGATGGGACCGGCGGCGGCCTGAGCAGGAGAGAGCGATGGGAGTGGGGGAGGAGGAGGAGAGCGACGGGATTGGAGGAGAAACGGGTGGCGGCTAGGGTTTTTTCGCCCTGGGGCTCGCTTTTATACGAGGCCGCGGTGAAATACCGAAAATACCCTGCGGGTTGAGATCCACTGCCTGGTGCCAATGCATACCGACGGAGATCCCGGCCCGCGATCGCCGACGAGCGGGCCCGAACGATGGTGGGGCCCACCGGCAGCCTCGGGCGGGTAGCACGGGGCCATTGCATGTCTTTATCTAGTGGGAGGAGAGGCAAGAACGAACGGCTGAGATACATAGATGAGGAGATCCGACGGCTCACGTGCGCTGATCGCTGTGAGGCCCCCTATGGGGGGCATCAATTATACCTTTAGAGGAGAAACGGGTGGCGGCTAGGGTTTTTTCGCCCTGGGGCTCGCTTTTATACGAGGCCGCGGTGAAATACCGAAAATACCCTGCGGGTTGAGATCCACTACCTGGCGCCAATGCATACCGACCGAGATCCGGGCACGCGAGTCGCCGACAGGCGGGCCCGACGATGGTGGGGCCCACCGGCGGCCTCGGGCAGGTAGCACGGGGCCATTGCATGTCTTTATCTAGTAGGAGGAGAGGCAAGAACGAACGGCTGAGATACATAGATGAGGAGATCCGACGGCTCACGTGCGCTGATCGCTGTGAGGCCCCCTATGGGGGGCATCAATTATACCTTTAGATTCGTGCGGGACCTTTAGCGGCACGAACCGGTGTAAAAGGTATACCCTTTAGCACCGGTTCGTGGCACGAACCGGTGTAAAAGGTTTTTTTGCTCCCCACGCACTCCTCCCCCTCCCTCTGGATCGCCTTTTTTAGCTTTGTAAAATACAAAAAAAATGATAGAAAATTAAAAAAATAAACTATTTTGAGATTCGTGTATGTTACACAACCAACTATTAGAAATTAACAAATTTAAATTTCAACTTTATTTTGCAAAAAAAGATTGAAAAAAGGTAAAACAAAAGCTTTTCTAGTTTACCCTGTTAGCCAATTTTTAGATTCTCAAAATTCCAAATAGAAATATTAAAGCAGGAGGATTTTAGTTTTTGTTAGAAATTGAGGATTTTATATTTTTTTATTAAAAAAATTTAAATTAATAATTCCTTCTTGCATAAAGATTTCTACTACTTAACCATAAAGGTTAGCCAATTTTTAGATTTTCAAATTTTCATGTTAATAAAAAGTTAAATTTAAAAAAATAAAAAATAATTGTTTACTTGTTTACTTGTTTATTCAAGATTATTACATCATTACTTTTATTCATTAAAAGAATTAGTTGAAATTCAAATAATAAAGAAGTGTGATATCGTGATCAACATCTTTACTATTAAATTGCAATAGGTGGCTGGCTGATGTCACACATGGGCCAGTTTTTATATGGGCCAAAACCAAGAAAACGACCCAACACCTAACCCAGGCATGTAAGCCACCGAATTGGTTTCCTGCTTTCCATCGTAAAAAAATTCCATCGTAAAAAAAAGTTGGTTTCCTGCCAATACATGCAGGCGCGTGGACGTACGTCACGTACACGACCAGAAATTGCTAAAAATAAAACGTACATGACCAGAAGCCCAGAACGAATCGGTTTCATCTCAAAGAAGAAAAAAAAAGAACCAATCGGTTTCATCTCAAAGATTAAAAGAAGGAAGGAACCGGTTTCGTTCCAATCCACGCACGCACATATACACTACCAGAACCGGCCCGTGTCGACGGCGGTGGCACCTGCGCTCGACCTCGCCGAGCAGACAAAGCCATGAGCCACGCGCTCATACTCGCAGCGAGGGAACAAACAGCCGCGCCGAGCAACAACAGTCGGCGGTGAGGTGCAGACGAGGTGGTAGCGCTCCACTAGGCTCATGTTACAGTCGCAGTGGACTCACAATGTCGATGTCGAGCGTGTCTAGGTCACACACAGCGTCAATACAGTCCGTGTTAACCAACCGCAGACCTCACTCGCCGGTGGCCAGTGCCATATCCAATGCTCAACCGAGCGTCCACGCCTTGGCCAAGCCTCGCTTCAGTAGCATGGCCTGGGCGCCTGGCTAGCATTGGGGATACACGGGCAATGCAATGGAATGGGTAGGGTCCGCTCAGTGAGGCATAAGAGAAAGGGGATTTTTCCTTTGCTTTCCAAACCGAGAGCGTATGAGTGTGGTCGGGTGTGATTTAGGCTTATAGCGGCCCGTCTATTGGCGAAGGCATTTTACCTGGACCAGTAGCATGTATGTGCTTCCCAAAGAAGTGAGAAAAGAAGTTCGTATAAAACACAAGTCATACGGATGGAAAAGTACTGAAAAAATTAACCGTACTTGGGAAACAAAAATTGGGAACAGAGATGTATATAAAAAATTAATATCACTAATTTTCGGAGGAGATAGAAACAACACTATATCTTTGATGGACGCAAATGGTATTACAAAAATGAAACAAAATAATTCTCCACAAAAGATTTTTTAAGACGCGTAATTTACATGAAATTAGAAAAAAAAGAAAAAATGTAGTAAAATAACTAACTGAATAATGAAATCTAAAATAAATTTAGTGTTCCTAACATCTAAAAGTGGGGTAAATAATTTTACATTATTAGATAAGAGTAATAATGAGGTTACTCTGTATTGACAAATGTGGGATAAATACATAAATCCTTATGATTACGAAGCACCTATTTATTTTCTTTGCACTTGTGCATTAAGTAAATTTGTAGACACAAAATAAGACTATATGAGAGAAATGTTATAATATTTCCAGATGTAAAAGAAACTCTGCAAAAATTGGACATATCTTCTTGAGCCGTAGCAAAGCACGGGTATTTAGCTAGTGTTAATATGATTGATATGGTAGTACTATCAATAACATGCGTGCGAAGCACTTGGAAGCAGGATGAGAATAAACTAGGATGTTAAACGTGCTAGTGCTGGAGTAGTGGGAGGATGGATGATCGAGCGGAAAGTATGATCACGAGTAAGTAATTTGTGTAGAGAGTAACTATAGGTAGAGACTAAACTTGTCAAATAACTAAAATACTACAAATTTTGAAAAAATAGAAAAAATAGGGAGTGAAAAATAAATAGAAAAAATTTGATTTAAAATTGGCAACAAAAGAGAAAGTGAAAAATAATTAAAAAAATATTGACTAAAAAATGGCACCGGTAGCGGGTTCTGTCGCGGCAGCCTTTTAGAGCATTTTCCTGCCGCTGCAGACCGGGCACCGGTTCGTGTTATGAACCGGTGCTAAAGGTCCTCACGTCTGGACGCTTTGCAGCCACCACGTGGTACCCCTTTAACAACGGTTCGCAACACAATCAGTGCTAAAGGGGAGCCTTTAGTGTCTATCTACTGAAATAAAAATACAAAAAAAATAGATGCATTATTTTAAAGTTTTAGGGGCACGTTTAGGGGGACGCAGCTGGAGAGCGACGTCCCCAAACATAGCACGAAGAAAACACGTCCCCCAAACGTTCGATCGTACGCCGTTCGGGGGCCGCTTTGGGGGACGCGGCTGGAGATGCTTTAAAACTAAAGGATAATAAAAGTGGATTTCATTAATTTCTTATAGGTAGCATTAGTACGGAGGCTGGCCAAGCTTTGCCGAATTAACATAGGGGTTTTATCATTTCTGCCACTATGACTAAATACGTGAATCTCACATTTGCCATTTGACTGATGGAAACCTCAATCTTAGCATTGCTCAGTTACAACACTGGTTAGTTTTGCCATTTCATCATATTTATCATTAGTCTATAATCAGTTCTGCCATTTGGAAAGTGAAAGCAGATGGAAATGGAGTTAACATGTCAAAGGTCAAGCATTCAACATTTAGAAATATTAACAAAGAGCTGGATAAAGTTCTTTCTACAAAGACACGTCTCCACAAATTTCTACACTTGGTATACAAACTATTTTTGTTCGTATGCATGAAATTTTGTATGGATTTGACGAGTAAGAGACCGCAATGAGAATGGTAGCTAGCACAATATCTATTGCTACCCTTGTAAGGTACTGACTAACGACATGACACAAATTGTGATAATAATTCAAAGGAGTCCTGCAACAACTAAGGAGCCATGGGTTGCTTCTTCAATCGGCTCATCTCTCACTTCACTCTCATGTCGGTGGATAGATGCGGCCTCTTTCCCATTGGTGTTCCACGTTGGTGTGTGGAGGGAAGTGCCGCTGAAAACACCGTGGTGTGGCATTTTGCGGGCAACTGGAGACACCACGGCGTGGTGAACTATTACTTTGAATTTGTTAAAAGTGATGACATGTAGGTCCAACCAATCAGTCAGATATAAAATAAAGAGAAATGTTTGGAGAACCTAGAATAGCAAAATTGGTTAAACTAACAATGGAGATGGCGCAATGGAAAAACGGATGAGCGTTGGTGGCAAAATTGAGGTTTCAATTGGCAAAACTGAGATTCGAGTTTCATCATAGTGGCAAAACTGATTGTAAAATAACGGTGGAGAAGATAGAATGGCAAAACTGATTCATGGTGTAAGTGAGCAATGGCAAGATTGAGGTTTCCATCGGTCAAATGGCAAATTTGAGATTCGCGTTGGTCATAGTGGCATGAATGATTAAAACCCATTAACATATGCTTAGAACATCTTTAGCAGATACCTTATCCGTGGTACCACATCGCGCCTATAGGGTTAACTACATCAGCAAAATTTGTACGAAAAACACGAGCCACCAAACAGATAGACATAGTCTATTTTGGCACCGAAAATTCAAACAAGATTAAGCAATTCATCCTACTTTGTACAAGATTTTGCAAAAGAAGGAACTAAAGGTTCCTAAACCTAGGTTAAGCTAGCCCGGGACTTGGGGGCAGCGAATAGCGGCGGCGATTCACTTCTCCTCCTCCTCACTGTCCTCGTCGGAGACGTCGGACTCGTTGTCGGAAGAGTCGATGATGACGAACCCGCGCCTTGTCATCTCCGAGCAGATGGACGCGCGCTTGTCCTTGCGCACGTTCCACTCCTCCTCGTCAACGATGTCGCGGGCCCGCTTGGTCTTCTCCCACATGCCGGTGAAGACCGTGGTGAGGGTGTTCCGGCGGGACATGGCGACATGGCGCGCCTCTCGCGCAGCATCATCTTCACCATCGTCGCTGCCCAAGTCCAGCTCCAACGGCGGGATCGGAGGAAGCAGTCGTGTCGCTGGGAGTGGAGGAACAACCCATGTTGCCACCGCGGACAACCCCGCCTCGCCTCCATGCGCGCCGCGCAGGAGGAGGCCGAACAACGGGTGGGGGAGGGGCGGGAGAGCGCGCAGTGACGATACGCTTTGTTGGAGATGCGCGTTGTGCGCTCGCGCGGCCATCTCCGACGCTCGGCGGCTCGACGATGACCGACCATGAATATTGCCACCGCCACGCTTGCAATTGGGCATCGCCATCGAGGGAGGTGGTGGAGCGGGGTGGGTACACGGCGGCCGGTGGCGGCGGTTTGGCTTGGTGGCCGGAGACGGTGAGGATCGTTGAAGTGGTGGCGGCGGCAGCGGGCGGACGAGGATAAGGAAATGGATGGGGTTTTCCGCATCATGCCCCCACTTCCACTCTTATACCGCTTTGACGGGCCGTGATGGGTAGTCCTGCACGCCTGCAGCCCGTTTTGTGATGCGAGCCAAAATACGATGTCTATCCACGCCGTTTTTAGGCCGAAACCGGAAAAAGGTGACGGCGGGGGCGGGCGAGATGCGATAGATGCTAGAGATGCTCTTAGAGCTTATAGACTCGGGGGAGAAAAACGTGGATTTCCTCTTGAAATCAAAATTTCTCGGTGGCGTGAAATTCTTCAAAATTCGTGGTGATTTGTTTCAATATTCAAATCGGAGAAGCCCCACTCACCGAATGCTAAGCTGGTTTGAAGAGCGCAGCGGGGCTCATGCTATACAGTACCGGACAACGCACGCTAAGATGGTCGTAGTTGACGTGCCTGTGGGTTGACCGACTTTGTCTGTGCATGCATGCATGTGTAGTGTGTGGTCGAGCACGTCTCGCTAGGAAAGAAAGAGTGTGAGCAGGATTTCAGTGCTTTGACCACAAGCGCATTAGCCGTGTGTGTGCAAATGAAGCATGATTGCGACTGCTTCATGTGATTTGAATCACGAATAATCCACAATACGATCCTTAGTCGATTTGGTAATAATTTTCCCACTTTTCTGCTCGGTGGGGCAAGTGGACATGACAACGAGAGGTCAAGAAACAGGACTTAGGCCATGCACTATGTGGTATCAATTCAAATGAAAATATGTCAGATTTAGGAATCGACTTGGTTTCTTTGCTATGTATTAAAGGAAAACGCTTTACATCAACCCACCGATCGTGCGAGGAAAATCGGTCGTTCCTTGTGTGGAGACGCGGCCCGCACGTGGATGGGTCCCACTGCACCTGGGCACACAAAGTTCTCTTCCTCCTCCCACCACCGACGGACCAGCACTCCGCCCAGCTCCTCCCGGCGAGCGCCGCGCCCGCGCCGCCCAGCTCCTCGAGTGGCTCCGCCCTTCTCCTCCCGGCGAGCGCCCCGCCCCTCCTCCTCCCAGCGGACGCGCCGCTGCAGCCTCCTCCCGGTGAGCGCGCCGCTGCAGCTTCACCCCGGCGAGCGCCCCGCCCCTCCTCCTCCCGGCGGGCGTGCCACTGCAGCTTCTCCCCAGCGAGCGCCCCACCCTTCCTCCTCCCCCGTTGCTCCTCCCCCGACGAGCGCGCCGCCGCTGCTCCTCCTAGCGTGTGCGCCGTCTTTTTTTGTTGGTTTTACTGTTAACTATTGTTGTTAATATTTTGGAGATTTGTTGTAAATATATTTTATGCTATGGGAATTTTTTGTTGTAAATTTGTTGTGGATTATTGTTGTAAACACCTAAATTATTTTGTGGTTTTTTTGCTAATTTTTTGTTGTAAATATGTTACTGACCTGGTATGAAAGCTAAGTATTATTGTAAACATCCAAATATAGAAATGTTGTTTTTTGTTGTTAATTATTGTTGTAAATATGTTACTAATTTGGTGTAAAGATATTTATGGCATGGAAACTGACTATTTGTAAACACCCCAAAAAATTGTTTTTTGCTCCTAGTTTGTTGTTTGTAAACATATTGGTTATTTTGTTGTAATCGTTTGTTATTTTTGTAAATATAGTTTTTGATTTTTGTTGTCAATTAATTTGTAATAAATAAAATATTGTTAACCACTTTTGCATTGCTACAAACACATGTTTTTTTTGTTGTAAATGGACTAGCCCTGGACTGCGGGTTGATTTTCAGAAAACCTGAGGGGGTAAATGCAAACATTGGCGTGGCTGTTTGTGGATGCCGGATCGTGATCCGATGGCGTGGAGAGCAGCCGATTTTCTCAGCCCGGGTCGGTCGCCCAACGCTGAGCGCTGCCCTTGTATTAAACCGCATTGTTCGGTAGACGTGGGACCCAGATGCTGTAAGGAAATGTTTTGTCTTTCCATCTATCATGCCCATTTAGACGTGCCGCTCCTTTCTTTACTTGGTTGTGTTAGAATAGGAGCGAACCAAGAATTTGCGTCGCTTTTTTCTTCTGACAACATGCATCGATGCTCTGCTATGTACCGAACCGGCTCATAGCACAGTTTGATTCGCTTTTGTTGCACATAGTACATGGTCTTAGCGCGCAAGAACGCACTCTCAAATAAAATCAAAAGATGTATTCCAGACTATTAATTAGGGTTCCTCTGATTCAAATAAATCTTATAGGAATTTGATTCTTACAAAAGTAATCGTATGTGCATCAGTGATTCATACGATTACATCCTCATGATTTTTTTCCCTTAGGATTGCATCACAGTATGTTCTGGTGCAAATTTTTCATCAATTCAAACCTCATGGTAAGATTTCTTTGATTTCCCCGTGATTCAGACACTTGTTGAGGAAAATTTATGTATGTTTCAAATCCGATAGAATTCAATTCGACATGACTCTCTAATCTTGAGTTTTTCTTATTCGGGTGTTTTGAGATTTCGGAGGATCAAAGAGGTCATTAATGTAATCTTAAGAGTCAAGATGGCATATCTAGTTTCACCTCTAGCATGTTAACATCTAGAGGCTTGAAGTGCCATATTTCATTGGATCTAGCCACAACTTTGAAAGGTGAGAAGTGCACTATTGCAAGCCAAACACCCTTTGCTACGAAAGATTGTCTAACTTCTACTGACATCGCTCCACCAATGCAAGGAGGAATATATATAGCATAGTCATGAATACACTAAACATGACAATAAAAATCTTGACAGACTCAATACCGCTAACATAGTTGTCACTGCAAGAAAGGCTAAAACATCATACGACGTACTAACCGGTAGATCAAGAGTTATCAATCCTTTGGAACAAAAGGATCAGATGCTGATTGTACTCATTTTTGGTACAATAAATCTTTGGTAATACAAAATGGCATCCTCACTTTTGAGCCGCGAGTGACTAAGCGGGCTCGCTTTTGTAATCATCAATAGCATTAGTAAAGGTCGTTATAACCTAGGAGTATTTCCCTTTTATTAGAGCAAGTATAATAAGTTCTAGTCAGCTGACTATAAGGATTAAAATAATATATTTGTGTCTCGTTAGGGTAGAGAGAAGAGGAGAGAGAATGTAAGTGACTCTTATGCAAGAGCTAGCTCTAGCACGTGTTTCTAGGCAAGTTGTGTGAATGAAATGTGGGTCATTCATTGAGAAAGTAGTACATTCTTAGGCTGGCCATAGTGTAAAGTATCATATAGTGGTATCATTCATATGATACCAGTCTATGATACTACCCCTATAGTGGTTAGTACTACCTCCGACCCAAGGAATAAGGTCGCACACGTATTTCAAGACGAACTTTGACCATAAAAATTGAGCAACAAAAGTTTGATTATATTATATGTAATTAGTATCGTTGGATTCGTATTGAAAAACACTTTCTAATGATACCAATTTCATACAAATAATCTTTATATATTTGAAGCAATTCTTGGTCAAACAAAAAACACGTAAAACGAGGATGTCGTATTCCTTGAATCGGAGGGAGTATCATCTAGTAGTATCATAATCTTATGCTATTTAATTATTTGTAGAATCGCAATGCAATTGTGTGTATATGATGTATTTGCCATTAAATTGTATAGTTTCATGTGCTATGATTCATATTATGATACAACTAGCATATCTTTCCTCATTAATTATAGTATCACATTAGATTTTTGCCAAGGTGGCATGCATGATACTCTTTTTGATACTAGCACTATGACTAGTCTTATAGCCAACTATTATACTTGTTGGCTACATATTAATTATAGATGATATAACATTTTGCTTATAGCCAACAACCGGCAATACTTTTGGAGTTGCTCTTAAGCTCCTAGTGAGCTGCACCATGATAAAGGCAGGCGTTGTTAGGTTGTAAAAACCAACTGTCCCAGCTCGAAATCCCTCCATTTTCTCTCGGAGTAGTAATTAATTGAGGAAGATTAGAGAGTTTACGTGCAACATAATGCATATATGACTGATTTAAAACCGAAAGAAAGGCTACTGATTTTTAGAAATTAATTCACATATTAACAATCAAATTCTGCCTAGCACTTGTAGTACTACCTCTGCTCTATTTAATCGACGCGGTTACACGTACTACGTACTCACGATCCTTGACAACTTCACGTCAATTTAATCAGACGGGAGGATATTGCTAGAGTTCATTTCCCCCCGTAACGCTCTCCCCTTGCTACAGTTCTCTTGAGAGGCTTCCACCGCAGACCGGGCCGCCGACGGCCGCTCCGCCAGAATAGCTGGCCGGAGTAGGCTTAGGTTGGGCGCCGGAGTAGTCTAGGATTAGATCTGTAGGTTTCTGATGGTTTTCCGGCCTCTGCCGGCGTTTGGGCGGTCTGCCCGTAGAGAAGGCGGACGCTCTGGATCTTGGCCCAGATCCATGGCGTTCCTAGGGCTGCTGCTGATCGTGCTGATGCTCCTCCGGTCGGAGCTTGGCGGGGGATGCAGCGCCACCGTCTTCATCAATAAAGTGGTGCCTGCTCGGTTCTCTTCTTCCTAATCTTTGCTGCAAGACTGGCGAGCTTTTGGCCGGCCATGGTGGCGAGGAGAGCAAAGTCCATTTGCAGCCAGGTTCTTTCTTTCTTCCTCCTCGGCCGGCCGTGGTGGCGAGGAGGTGCTTGGAGGAGAAAGGACCGATTTTGGATCTAGGAGTGGAAGCCAGTCTCATCTCGGGTATGCCGTAGCCGCCATCATCTACGCCTACATCCCCGAGTCCGTGGCAGGTTCATCGGGTTTGGTGGCGAGGCCGATTTCTTCGTCACGGTTTCGGTACGCCCGTGCTACTCCTCGACCCAGCCTCCTCTGCTATTCTCTCTGGTCCCGAGCGTCTTGGTGGCGACGGAATCAAGGGTGTGCAAGGTGGTTGAGAAGAGGAGGTGGCGCCGGAGTTCTTCAGAAGCAATCTTCTTGAGCAACACATCGGCGGCTTTTCTGCCGTTCGTCATCCACGCCGGTGAAGTCCGGCTATTCTTCAACCTCCACCGGAGGCCCTTTTGGAGGTCTGCTGTCGCGTCCATCACCGGCTTTGAAGCAAGTGGTGAAGTCCCCGCTTTGGAGTCCGACGGCGACATTGCTGACCTCCAGCTCATCGGAGGGGAAAGAGAAGGACCCGATTGCGTTTGCATACTCTTTAGTGGGGTCTTTTCTGCAAATACCAGGGGCCTATGTAAATTTTTCTCATTTTATGGGGTCCTTTGTAAACAATTGTACACCCACCGAGTGGATTAAATGAAAGCTTCTACGCCCTTCGGGGCGCTCCGTGTTAAAAAAAAAATCAGACGGGAGTACTATAAGGGAGTACCATCATTTCGATATATTCCATTGGACGCTCTTTTATGTACGGTACACCGTCTGGCAGCAGCTCACGTTCCGCATGGCGTAGAATTCTAAATTCCCGGCTAATCCACACACATGGCTGTCCAGCGGTTTGGGTTGGACCAGACTCATCACAGTCATGGAGGGATTAGAATAGTCAACCATACTAGTAAGGTCAAAGCACGGCAAGCTGCTGGTATCATGGACAAGGAAAGCACACCCTGTCGGCCGCGTGCAATAAAATCGGGCCGCAGACTTTCGTTAGGCGACGACGACGACGCCTCCATTACAAGTCATAAGAGCATCTCCAGTCGCGTCCCCCAAACCGTCCCCCAAAGGGATTTGGGCGCGCCGGACAAAAAAAGCGTTCCAGCCGCGTCCCCAAAGCCCTTTTTTGTCCGGCGCGCTCCCGATACGGTGTCCGGCGCCCCGAGCTCGTCCCCGTCCCACAGGGGACGCACCGGGGACGCCGGACACAACGAGCGAGGCCAACCGACGCGGGCCCGACCCGTCGGCCGGCACAGGGAAAATTCGTCTCACACTCCCGCCAAATCCCGCCGCTCCCGCCAAATCGCGCCTATACCGCCGCGCACGGGCCTCCCAAAACATATCCTGCCGCCGATTCATTTCTCCTATCCCGCCGATTTCTTTCTCCCTCCCGCCGTGCACCCGCCGCCGCCGCTACCCTCTCCCCATTCCATGGCGCCGCCGACAGCCCCCAAAAAGATGGCGAAGAAAGCGGCCAAGAAGCCGCCGGGCAATGCGACGATAGAGGCAAGCGCTGTCCGCGAAGCCGCGGAAGGCGCCGGCTGCGAAGAAGAAGCCCGAAGGCATGACCGAAGATGAATGGCGGCAAGATTGCCCGCGCCGGAAGCTATCGACGGCGGAGCGGAAAGGACGGAGGGCGGCGGAGCTGGAGAAGAAGGCTCTAGCGGCGCGCCAGCACCAGCGCATAATCGCCGGGTGTATCGCCGCCACCAACGCGAGCCCATATAGTACGAACGTGCCGGTGTACGTTCCGGGAGTCTTCTCTCGTCGCAAGCCGCCTTCTACAACGACGGCCCCTCCGCCACTCCCGGGTGCGTGACGCCTAACTTGTCGCCGCACTACTGGGATGCGCTGCCGCACGGCGGCTTCAACCCCAACAACCTCTACTCCCCGGCGTACGAGCAACGCGAGCCGGACCCGGTCCGGACGGCGGCCCTTTCACCGGCCGCAGGGGTCCGCTCGAATACGACGGCGCCGGTGCCGAGGAGGACGACGGGGTTGAGGAGGAGGACGACGAGGAAGAGGACGGGGTGGAGGACGACGAGGAGGACGACGTTGAGGACGAAGAGGGCGGCGAGGAAGAGGGCGGCGAGGAAGAGGACGACGAGGGTGCCGGTGACGATGATCTCGTGGAGGTAGACGCGGACGGCGTGAGGACGAAGAAGAAGAAGAAGAAGGCGTCGGGCACACGAGGCCCGAAGTGGACGGTTACTGGAAGATCTTTGTATCGTGCGAGTCGTGGGCGACGGTGAGCCATGACTCCATCATCGGCGCCAACCAAAAAGGCGGGAAGTATTGGGCGAGGATCAAGGCCGAGTTCGATGAGCGCAAACTGATCAACAGCGACTACCGGAAAGTGCCAATGAAGAGGAGCCAGGAAGGCAATGTCGACGCGATGGGCCATCATCCGGGCGTCGGTGAACTCCTTCCATGGGTACCATCACGACTTAGAGACCGGAGGCGACAGCTGCGCCGACGTCGGCTAACCGGTACGACTCGTTTCTTCCATAATCCGTAGCGCCCACATTGTGTTCGATGAAATGACTCTGCTTTCTTTGGTTAGTTTGATCGGGCTATGGAATTGTACGCCAAGTACTCGGATGGTCACAAGCCGTTCGCGCCGACGCATTGCTATGGCAAGCTCAAAGTGAATGAGAAATGGAAGTTGACGCGCCCTGTCGTTGTCCAAGGGGAAGGACGCCATTGATCCGGACGCGCCGCCGGCAACGTCGGCGGGGCGTCCTATCGGCAACAAGGCTGCCAAGGCCGCCTTGGCCGACGCTGCGTCGTCCGAGAAGACGCGGCGTCGATCACGAAATGCCTCGCCGACGTCTCCTCGACCTTTATCTCCCGCGACAAGAAGGCCGACCAAAGGTGGGCCGAGCTGCTCAAGAGGCAAGAGGAGAAGGCTGGAGCTCAAGAAACGCGGGGACGACATGTCCCCGTTGAGAACGTCGACGCAGGGAATGTCTCCCCGGACGCGAGCGGCGCACAACTTCTTCAAAGGCCAGATCCTCGACGACATCGAAGCCAAAATGGCGGCGGCGGGACGCGGCGGCCCTGGCAGCGGCATCGGCATCGGCGGCAGCGCGCGTGCGCAGCAAGAGCGGGCTGACGCGTCTTCTCATGCTACACCGCGTCGGCCTCCGCGTCGGCGACGGAGCGGACGCACCATGCACAGGAACAGGGCAGATCGCGACGAGGTCGTCGTGCTCGACGGGCTGCGTCGACTCGAGACACGACGCGCGTCGACCAACCCCTTCTTCTAATTTGCATGCACCACCGGTGCTGTAATATGATCGCGCGCCCGATACTTTGATCGATCGCCGCTACTCCGATCGCGACGAACCGACGGGAACGATCTCTTTTAAATGCATCTATTTGAATTTCTGATTGGGGCGGCGTTTGGGGGACGCGGCTGGGGAGCGACGTCCCCCAAACGCGGCACGAACAAAACACGTCCCCCAAACGCTCGATCCGGCGCGGTTTGGGGGACGGTTTGGGGGACGCGACTGGAGATGCTCTAAGTCATAGTATTCCGCTTCCCAGCCCCCATCCGGCATCAACCACATTGGTACTTTTTTTATCCCTATTTTAATAAATCTAACATTTTAGCAAAATTAATACTCCCTAT
>NC_061511.1:196237853-196253040 GCF_022539505.1 Lolium rigidum | reverse complement strand
GCTATGATGGGGCCGAAATTGTTCACATTGGTGCCAGTGCGATTGACGACTAACCTCTCAGGCTGGTCATAGTGGGGAGTAACTTAGACTAGTAACATATGTCATGTTACTAGTCTAGATTACTACCTTCATAGTGGGTAGTAACTTATATGTGGTGTCATGCACTGTGTTATTTATTATGTTGTAGACTTATTTTGCCTTGGGGTGTGTGATGTTATGGTAACATAGCTAGTTACCACCCCACTATCTTTCTTCATTTATTAGCATGCCATGTCACCAAAATTTCTTGAGATGTGTGATGTTACTAGCTATGTTACTGCCACTATGAGCAGTCTCAGGCTATTCTATGCTGAAAATCAGTGACTTCGATTTGCACAATTTTGACTTCAACCTGGTTGACTTATAGGGTTCAGATTTCCAAATAATTTTCCGGAAGGTGAGACGAGCATCAGTTTTACACAGGGGCGGAATCTTCAAAAACGAGGCGTTTCTCTATCCAGATCAATAACCGAAAAAGATTCCTCCTTCTTATCGTCCTTCTTTGTGCCTCTCTTCCCTCGCCCATGAGAGTCTCTTGTGAAAGGTCGAGCCGACCCCGAGCCTTCCCCAGCGGCGCGGCTGCCCGGAAATGGCGGAGAAGAGGTACCAGAATCCCCTATGTACATAGTAATAGTAGGGTTCCACATGTAGGTCTAGTTTTCGGCGTTCTCCTGGTCTGGAGAAGATCTCTGGATATCCTTGGCCAGATCTAGTGCGCCCTGACGCTTCTCCTTCTTACCTTGAAGCTCCAACGGTCGGAGCTGGAGGTGGAGAAGGTGATCCTTGCCGGCATCTCCCTAAATAAGCTTAGTGTTAGGAGATTCAGCGCGCGATGGTCAGCGTTCGAGTTTGCTTTCACCTGCTCGCCATGGAGGCGAGGAAGGAAGTGCTTCAGTAACTTTGGCTGCTCGTGGCTTGATCTGCTGAAGGGGAGCAACGGTGCTTCTCTTTGGAGGTTCACCACGAGTCAGCGCTTCCTTTGTTGTCGTTCCTTATGGTCGAAGGCCGACCTCTCCAACCTCTCATGTTGGCTACGATGGCTTCTTCGGAGGCTGGCTTTCAACAATGCCTAGGCTCCCATGCGGCCATGCCACTTTGGAGGCTCTCTAGCTTCAGTGCAGTTTGCTTCCGCCTCCTCGTCCCAAGGGGTCTTGTCCCCGGTGACATTGAGGTTGGCTGCGCCGAGCTGAATCGCGGTGGAGAAGGAGGAGGCCTTGTTTTCATCTCCAGGTTTTTGTACGAGTTACCTTGCGCAAAATGAATGGGTCTTGTTGCATTTTGATATTTCTTTGAGGTCCTATTTGTAAAATGTACATAAGAAAGTTTCCCATGTTCAACATTTTTTTGTCAAAAAACTACACTACACCGCACCACCGTACACATGGAGGGGGCCCACAAGTAGTACTTGTCGACTGGAGTCAACCAAGCCGCCCATTGACCAGCCGCGCCGCCGGCATAGCTAAATCTGACCTCCCCCTCGCGCTGCTCGCCACTCCCCTCCCCTCCCGATCCCGGCGTCCCCGCCTCTCCCCTCCCTGACGGCGCGCTCCGTTCCGCCACCCAATGCCGACGCCAGAAGTTGCCCCCGCAGGCATCCTCCTCCTCTTCCTCCCGCTCCTCGTCCTCTTGGCTTCTGCCAGCGCCGCCAATGCCGCGATAGAGTCGGAGGCCTCGGCGCTCCTGGCCTGGAAGGCCAACCTCACCGACGCGGCCGCGCTGTCCAACTGGACCAAGGCCTCGTCGCCCTGCTCCTGGTACGGCGTGACCTGTGACGCCGCCGCCACCCGCGTCGAGTCGCTCAGTCTCCGGGGCCTCGGCATCGGCGGCACGCTCGACGCGTTCGACGCCGCGGCGCTCCCGGCGCTCGCCAGGCTCGACCTCAACGGGAACAACTTCGTCGGCCCCATCCCGGCGAGCCTCTCGCGCCTGCGATCCCTCGCCTCGCTCGACCTTGGCAGCAACGGGTTCGATGGCCCCATCCCGCCGCAGCTCGGCGACCTCTCCGGCCTCGTCGAGCTCCGCCTCTACAACAACAACCTTGCCGACGCCATCCCGCACCAGATCACCAGGCTCCCCAGGATCAAGCATTTCGACCTGGGCTCCAACTTCCTCAACATGACGGACTACAGCAGGTTCTCGCCCATGCCCACCGTCACCTTCATGTCGCTCTACCTCAACTACCTCGGCGGCAGCTTCCCGGAGTTTGTCCTCCAGAGCGGCAACGTCACCTACCTTGACCTGTCGCAGAACCTCTTCTCCGGGCAGATACCGGCCTCGCTGCCGGAGAAGCTCCCCAACCTCATGCACCTCAACCTGTCCATCAACACTTTCTCCGGCGGGATACCGGCGTCGCTGTCGAAGCTTGGGAAGCTCCAGGACCTGCGGATTGCCTCCAACAATCTGACAGGGGGCATCCCCGATTTCCTTGGGTCGATGTCCCAGCTCAGAGTTCTTGAAGTCGGCAACAACCAGCTCGGCGGTCGGATCCCGTCGGTTCTTGGCCGGCTGCGGATGCTACAACGCCTTGACATTAAGAGCGCCGGGTTGGATTCCACAATTCCACCGGAGCTGGGCAACCTTGCCAACCTCACTTTCATGGACGCGTCCGGGAACCAACTCACGGGCGGCCTGCCGGCGGCGTTGGCCGGGATGCGCAAGATGCGGGAGTTTGGCATATCAACCAACAGACTCGGCGGCCTGATTCCGCCGGCTTTGTTCACGAGCTGGCCAGAGCTCATATCGTTCCAGGCGCAGAACAATTCGTTCAACGGGACGATTCCGCCGGAGCTCGGCAAGGCGACCAAGCTGAACTTCTTGTATCTCTTCAGCAACAAGCTTACCGGCTCTATCCCCGCAGAGCTCGGCGAGCTGGTGGATCTGTTTGAGTTGGATTTGTCGGTGAACTTTCTCTCGGGACCGATCCCCAGCTCCTTCGGCAACCTCACGCAGCTGACGAGACTGGCGCTCTTCTTCAACCAGCTCACCGGCTCGATCCCGCCAGAGATCGGCAACATGACGGCGTTGAAAGTCTTGGACGTCAACACCAACCGGCTGGAAGGCGAGCTGCCCACCTCCATCACAGCGCTCAGGAATCTCAATTACCTCGCTCTGTTTGACAACCACTTCAGCGGCACCCTGCCACCGGACCTCGGGAAGGGACTGAAATTTACCGATGCGAGCTTCGCAAACAACAGTTTCTCTGGCGAACTGCCACAGGGCTTGTGTGATGGCCTCGCCCTGCAGAACTTCACGGCGAACCTCAACAAGTTCAGCGGCACGCTGCCGCCGTGCCTCAAGAACTGCACGGACCTGTACCGGGTGCGGCTGGAAGGGAACCACTTCACGGGTGACATCTCGGAGGCGTTCGGTGTCCACCACAACTTGAACTACCTGGATATCTCCGGGAACAAGCTGACCGGCCGGCTATCGTCGGACTGGGGGAATGCACCAATTTGACGAGCCTGGAGATGGATGGTAATCGCTTATCCGGCAGCATTCCAGCGGCATTTGGGAACATGACGAGCTTACAGAACCTCAACTTGGCTGCGAATAATTTCACAGGAGGTGTTCCATCTGAGCTGGGCCATCTCGGCCTCTTGTTCAGTCTCAATCTTAGCCATAACGCCATCTCGGGGTCAATTCCGGCAAGTTTGGGCAACAATTCCAAGCTACGGTCAGTCGATTTGTCCGGGAACTTGCTCATGGGGACGATACCTGTGGGCATTGGCAAGCTTGGTGATCTATTGTTTCTTGATATGAGCAAGAATATGTTGTCTGGGAAGATACCAGATGAGCTGGGCAATCTGGCTCAGTTGCAGATCCTTCTTGATCTGAGCAGTAACTCATTGTCGGGTAGCATCCCCTCGAATCTTGTGAAGCTGAGAACTTTGCAGAAACTGAACCTGTCGCACAACGATCTCAGTGGTTCAATACCACAAGGGTTTTCTGACATGAGAAGCCTTGAAACAGTTGATTTCTCTTACAATCGACTCACCGGTGAGATACCTTCTATCCAGAACACATCAGCTGATGCCTACATTGGGAATTCGGGGCTCTGTGGTAATGTGCAAGGCATAGCTTCTTGTGACCACAGTTCAAGCAGTGCATCTTCAGGGCATCACAAGAAAATAGTCATTGCATCAGTTGTATCAGTTGTGGGGGTTGTGTTACTTGCAGCCATTGCTGCTTGCCTCATACTGATATACAGAAGGAGGCCTCGTGAGCCAAAAGTGCTGGAGGCTAACAGCAATGATGCTTTTGAGTCCATGATTTGGGAAAAGGAGGGAAAGTTCACATTCTTTGACATCGTGAATGCCACAGACAACTTCAACGAAATCTTCTGCATTGGTAAAGGAGGGTTTGGGACCGTGTACAGAGCTGAGCTTGCAAGTGGGCAGGTTGTGGCTGTCAAGCGGTTCCATGTCGCCGAGACAGGCGACATATCGGACGTGAACAAAAAGAGTTTTGAGAATGAGATTAAGGCGCTGACAGAGGTTCGCCACCGGAATATCGTCAAACTCCATGGCTTCTGCACTAGTGGTGACTACATGTATCTGGTGTACGAGTACCTGGAAAGGGGCAGCTTGGCGAAGACATTGTACGGGGAGGACGGCAAAAAGAAGCTGGACTGGGACGTGAGGATGAAGGTAATCCAGGGGGTTGCTCATGCCCTGGCCTACTTGCATCATGACTGCAACCCACCCATCGTTCACCGAGATATCACTTTGAATAATATCCTGCTTGAATCGGACTTCGAGCCACGGTTGTGTGATTTTGGCACCGCAAAGTTACTTGGGTCTGCTTCTACAAACTGGACTTCCGTGGCAGGATCGTATGGCTACATGGCTCCAGGTACATTTCTTATGTATACAATACTATATGTTTTTGCAATGCGACATATAAATGGACTATCCACTAATTTTTTCGATAAAGGACTATGTACTAATTACGTGATAGCAGTAATCTTTCTCAAAAGAACTGGTGCTGCAGGATATAACGAGACAATATTGTAGATGCTTCTAGGCACTTCTGTTCTAAATACTTGAGAAATTTCCATCAAAGAATTAACTAGTAGTGTCAGCAACCTTGCTAATGTTTGTGTAATTTGGATGGAATGTCATTGCATATTTTCAAATTCCGCTAAATTCGGATACTACTTGGCAGTGTCGTATTGGAGCAGCACACTAACATATGTCAGTTCTGGTTTTCTTCTTGCAGAGTTTGCATACACAATGAGGGTAACTGAGAAGTGCGATGTTTATAGCTTTGGTGTTGTTGCACTGGAGGTCATAATGGGGAAGCACCCTGGTGACTTGCTAACCTCTCTGCCGGCCATCTCCTCATCTCAAGAAGATGATTTACTCCTCAAGGACATACTGGACCAGCGTTTGGATCCTCCAACAGAACAGCTTGCCGAAGAAGTTGTGTTCATCGTGAGGATAGCACTTGCTTGCACCCGGGTAAATCCTGAGTCCAGGCCTTCAATGCGATCTGTAGCGCAAGAGATATCAGCACATACCCAGGCCTACCTCTCCGAAGCATTTAGACTTATCACAATAAGCAAGCTAACAGACTACCTGAAGTGAGGTGACCTCTGTGCAGAGATTTTGAACCTACACAGACACACCTGAAAATAGCACAGTTATTAATTCTGTAAACGCTGTTTTAGATCCTCAAGTATGTCAGTTTTACTGCCAAAGACCAATAGTAGGAGAACATATTGCGGTAACTGACTGATAAAATAGACAATAGCCAAATTATCCTAAAGATTGTCAATTGTGGAACAATGTCTTTGCAGTAATGTTTGTAAACTTTGTAGTATTTTTCATTTGTGCTATCTTATGCTCTTATTCTTCGTATTATCTGTGAAGGGCTAAACAGTACATGCAACATGTAACTTAAGATATATATATACACAATAAAAAGGCAACACGTTTCCGGTCTCTGGTAGTTGATCAGAAGATCTTGTCCCAGTGGATGATATATAGGCTTTGTGATAAATCATTTAGTTTCCTGAAAATATATTAGAATTGTTTAATGTGTTGTTGCATCAAGAATTCCACTGCAATTAACCAGAGTGTTGCTGGCAAAGATACCAGCTGAGTGCAACCACTTAGGCCCCGCTTGGTTTTTTTTTTTTGAACTTTTAACAGTAGGAAGGCTCCTACTGCTTTATATTAGTTAAAAGGAATCCCAACAGGGAAACCAGGGAGTTACATCTTTGGTTATGTACAAATGCCTTTGGCCAGAAAGAAAATAAAACTAGAGTTTGGAGTACACCAAGTTTGAACTTCAAGCTAGAAATAAGGCTAGTAATAAAGGGGTGTACCCCCTCTTTTGTTCTGTGATCTAATAAACCAAAGTTTTCCCTGAATCTTCTCTTCCATGCCTCGACAGTGGGTGTGATATTATTGAAGAGCATGTTATTTCTTTTTTTCCAAATACTCCAAGCTGTGACAATAAACACTTCCATGAATAAGGGGTTCTTCCATTGTGCCTTGCCTTGTTCAATGATTTGTAATCTGGTACCCATCATAGGCCAATTCAGATTTAAATTTGACCAGCACTCTTGACTAAAAGGGCAATGAAAAAACAGGTGATCTACTGTCACTTCTGGTGGTGTATCACATATAGGGCAACTGAGAATTGAGAATAAAATTCCTTCTCTTTATCATATTCCTTGTATTAATTCTGTCAGAGAGCACTAGCCAGCAAAAGAATTTCATCTTTGGTATGCATTTTGATTTCCAAAGCCATTGGAATGAGATATGTGGCTTAAGTTCTCCGAAGCAATATTTATAGAAAAGCTTGGAGGAATATTTATTTGATGCCCACTCATATGTCCATTTATCCAGTACATTTTCCTGAAGAATGATTTGGCTTGCATTCCTCTGAAGGTTTCTTACTTCCTGAAGTGCTTCTAGAGACAGAGGGAGATTGAAATTCTCAACAAGAGAATTAGATGAGACGAATTACTGTACTGTGACATCCTCAGATAAAGCATATGAATAGGCTCTAGGATATTCATCAGATACTATTTCATTAAGCCACTTATCTTTCCAAAATAGCACAGTTCCTCCATGTCCAATTTAAGTAGACGATATTTCTCTATATATGGGCATTAGTTTGCAGATATCTTTCCACCAGAAGGAGCCACGGGGATTTAAAGCATGAGGTACTTTCCCTGTGTAATAATAATTCCATAGCAAACGAACCTAGGGTGTATCCTCTTTATTATATAATTTGTGCAAGTACTTAAGGAGTAATCCTTGGTTCTGCAGCTTTAAATTAAGTATCCCTAGTCCTCCTTTTTTCTTTGGTAGACATACCATATCCCAAGCAGCCAAAGAGTGACATTTCTCTCCATCTTTTGTTTTTTTATTCCATAGGCAATGCCTTCTAATTTTCTCCACATCTTCCAGAATTTTTGGATTAAGTTGGATAGAGCTCATTGGAAAAGTAACAATACAAGAATCAGAGAGTTGACAACTGTTGCTCTTCCACTATAAGACATCATTAGAAATGTAGCTGACACCCTTCTCTCAATCCTATCCACCAATGGCATCAAATCTTGAACATATGGCTTTGTAGTACCCAATGGCAATCCCAGATAGGGAAAAGGCATAGAAGCAATGTTGCATCCAAAAAGACCAGCCATGTCCTGGGCTGTAGTGTCACTTAAATTGATAGGGATCATAGATGACTTGTGGAAATTTATTTTTAGACCAATATACAAAGAATATTTTTCCAAGATCTCTTTCATAGCAGTAACTTGAAGAGGGAAAGCTGGCATTATAATCAATGTATCATCAGCATATTGCACTATTGGGTAATCCATCCCAAAGTCAGGGGAGAAAGGTGCTTGAATGATTCCATCTCTGAAGGCTTTGTTGATTGCAGCTTGCAACAAGTCAACAGCTAGAACAAAGATGAGTGGGGAGAGGGGATCACCTTGTCTGACTCCACGCTTACAATGGAATTGCCTGCCAGGAACACCATTAAGGAGAACAGCTAACATACCAGAGTGGTCATCCACTTATCATCAAAGCCCATTTGTGTCATAGTCCTGAGCATAGCAGAGTGGTCTATAGTGTCAAAAGCTTTGGCAAATTCCAGCTTGAGCAGTATTATTTCTCGTCTTAAGGTTTCACATTGATACAAAAATTCAAAAGCCCAAGCTAGAAAATCTTGAATATTCCTTCCCTTAAGAAACCCATACTGATTTTTATGGACAATTTGCAGTACTTTCTTCTGCAATCTATTAGCCAATAATTTTGTGATGATTTTTAAGATGCAATTCAGCAGAGTAATTGGTCTATAATCATTAACTCCTTCAGGTACAGGAATTTTTGAAATCAAAGTGATGTAACCCATATTTATACTTGTCAAGTCCAACTATCCATCATAAAAATCAAAGCATAACCTGTAAATGTCTTCCTTTATTATATTCCAACATGTTTTTAGGAAATGTCCATTAAACCCATCAGGTCCAAGTGCTTTGTCTGCAGGCATTGTTCTAATAACCTCATCAATTTCATTCTTGGTAAAAGGCAAAGATAATTCCTCTAGTCTAGAAGTTGGAGTAATGAGTGTAGGGAGGTCCAAATGCATTGATGGAGAGGTACAAGTGCCCAGTCTTTCCTTGAATACTTCAAAGATAGTTTTTTCTTTGTCATATGTTCCTCAGCCACTGATCCATTAGTGAGAAGAATAGAAGCAATAGAATTTCTCTTGTGCCTTTCAGTTGCAATTGATTGAAAAAAATGTGTTTTCATGCCCAAATTTCCTCCAATGAATTGTGCAACGTTTTTTCCAATATGCATTTTGATATTCCAAGAGCCTGGCAAGATGTTTTTCAATATTTTCCTGAAGTTGACCTCTTGAAGAAAACGTGGCCTGACATTTTCAATACTATCCAGCTCCAAAATGGCCTTGTTGGAATTTTCAACATAGATGGACAATTTAGAAATGGATTTGCTCCAGTATTTCAGATCATATCTCAGTCTCTTGAATTTGGCATTAATATTTGCAGCACTATTAAGTTTATGAGTTGGCTTGGACCAGCTTTGTGTCACTATCTATTGAAAACCAGGATGTGCGGTCCAAAATGATTCAAAATGAAATATTTTGGAGCCAGGAATATTAGTCTGAATTGTAACCAAGCAGGGAGTATGATCAGATGTAGGTTTTCCTTGCGGAGTGAGAAAAGTTGTTGGATAAACACTTGTCCAATGCACAGAAGTAAAGAAAACAATCCAGTTGTTGAAGTAATGGATCATCTTGCATATTGCTCCATGTATATTTCCTCCCTTTAATGGGCAACTATGTTAAATTTTGTGTTCTAATAATATCATTGAAAGTGAGCATATCATCCACATTACCACCAGGTTTATTTATGTTGGCTGGAGATCTAATGAAATTAAAATGTCCCAAAACCAACCAGTCCTCATCATCAGGGAAATGAAGATTATATAGCCATTGTACAAAAGCATCCCTGAGATCTCCATTACAGGGTCC
Organism: Lolium rigidum; assembly: GCF_022539505.1. Lineage (NCBI taxonomy): Eukaryota > Viridiplantae > Streptophyta > Magnoliopsida > Poales > Poaceae > Lolium > Lolium rigidum. Next base: position 196,243,485 of record NC_061511.1, on the reverse strand, counting down.
ATAAACATTCACTAGTGTCCATTTATGTGTAGATTGTTTGGAGGTGAAATGAACAGAAATAGCAAAAGGCTAACAGTGCATTACCATTCCAAAAAAGACAGAACTATTCCAAATGATTATTAAACCACCAAAAGCACCAGTTGAGGGGATGAAAACATATTCATCAAAATGACTAGGGCAATAGGATTTAATAAAAGCCATATGAAAATCCTCCTTTTTTTTTGTTTCTTGCAAGCAAATAATAGAGCAGCCACTGATATTAATAGCATTCATAAGAGCTGATTGCTTAGACTTGGCATTAAGTCCTCTGATGTTCCAACATAGCACAAACCACTTTAAGAAAGTTCGTTACAATAAATACAATACACAAATGAAACAGATAGATTTAAACAGAGTCTTCTGAATTTTCCTCTTCCTGAAGAGAAGCAAGCAGTTTTTCGGGTGACACATCCCCAGGTGGCACTCCGTAGAGATTCACAACAATAGCTTGAATAGTAGGCACACAAGTTTCCCTAGGAATAGTAGTGGAGGGCCCTGCTTCATCTTGTATAGATTTGATAGTAGGATTCTTCCTAGGTTTGACTTTGGACTGCACTGCTTTTGTATCTGAGTCATTTCTTGGTTTAAAACCATTATATTTATTACATCTTGGGCTTCTTCTGGCTTGAGCTGTGCATTCAGGTGATTTTGATGTCATGGTCTTCCTTTTCCTTCCTATTCCACTCACCAGAGCTAAAGTAGAGGAGATGTCCTGGGAATCAGAGCCCTTAGTGTCCATGATCATATGACTGCTAGCAAAAGGAGCCAAAGTTGCAGCCAAATCTCTGTTTTGTGTCAGGCTTAGAAATTCACCCAACATTTCAAAGAGCACTGGTTTTGGCATTGCAACAGTAATGGAGAGGTGCCTGCTGTTATCATGGACACTTAGTTGTGCGAAAGAATTCACCACTGCTTTAACTAATGAAATCCTGGCCCAAATCTCAGCATGCATATGTCACGAGTGAAAGAGTTTACTGTGAAGGAATTGGTATGGAATGCATCAAAAGCATCAATTGACATTCCACTTCCTCCTGAAGATGAAGAGCTGGAGATGCTACCATTCCATGCCTGCATTAGGCTGTCTTACACGTTATTGTGAGGAGGATGGACTCCGGTAGAGAAGTGCACACCCTATTCAGCAAGCATGTGTTGGAAATTGTACAAAGGAGCATCTTGGAGCATCTGTATCAACTTTGGGATATTATTCTCCTCCTAAACAGGGAGAGGCACTTGATTAGGCACCTGCATGTGTTGCACATTTTGGTTGTTACCAACATTGTTCCCCCCAAAATGCATATTCTGCTGAAGCCATATTGCAAGCTGTTGTTGAAACAATTGCTCTGCAGTAACTTCTGGCCCAAACATAGGATGAGGATTACCATTGGCTGGTGCGGGATCTTCTGGAGGAGGAGGCACATCATGAATGTGAGCATTCCAGTCAGCACTCCTGAGCATGATGACAGGTACAGTCCATATATGGCGAGCACCACCAAGCTGATGCATAACAAGGCTCTTGGGCACAAATTATGGATCAACAATCCAGGCCTTGACTAGAACAAACTTCTTATTACCCCTAGGGTTGTGCCAGATAGATAATTGTCCAAAATCTTCCACAGCTCCATTGATGTAATAGTCTGTCTGATAATCTTGGGGAAACCAAGGTAAAGTATCCAGGTTTCTCGAACAAATGTTATCAGACGCATGTTCCTAGCAGCATCATGGCGCACAAAGGTAAATTTAGTAATTTCATCTAGCTGCAAGGTGACACCTACATCCGCATCTGCCGCCAAAGTTTTAGCAAAAGTGTACACGCAAATACCAAACGGATGATCATCAAAGTAACAAATGATAAAACCATCCTCTACAAGCATATCTCTAATGTCCTCTCTGACAGATTGCCTCAAGTGAACATGTATGAATCTATTGGTCTCCGCAATGAGAACACGATCATGCTATAAAGGTGCAATTGGAAGGTGTCGAGGGTACTCCCCGGCAATGCCCTCCGTTCGGGGCTTAGGGTAGATGGAATCCTGTAGGCTGACACAAGACATCGGTTATCAAACAAGCGGGGAGAGCGATTTACCTAGGTTTGGGGCCCTCGATGAGGTAAAACCCTTACGTCCTGCCTGTCTGATCTTGATTATTGAAAATATCGGGTTACAATGGGGTGCCGAAGGTTTCGGCTGTGATCTCGTCAAGAGGCTAAGTTCTGCGATGACCTAGCTCTAGACTTGCGATGGTTATGGCTACTATCATTGTGTTCCCCGACAGGCCCTCTCCTAGCCCTTATATGGGGAGCTAGGTCTCGAGAGGCCTGTTCGAGTACGACTAGGTTACAAAGAGTCCTATGTCTAATATTTCCTTGTTTTCTTCGTCTTCTTGCCTTGCTCTCCAAGACTCCTTTCTTGGAAATAATGTATCGGCCCACCTTGGTCGATGGATATCCTTCATGGGCCCCTGGTTGGGCCATAACAGGTAGCACAAGACTAGTTACCCGAAGGGTAATGCCCACATCAGTAGCCCCCGAGTGACTGGCCGAAGAAAACTTCGGGCATGGACTAAAACTGTCTTCTGTCGAATGTTTCTGACACCCGAAAAGTCTTGAATCCTTTGTAATTGCAAGGCCTTCTATATCAGGTGCGCGTTCAGCGCTCCCGATGGGAGTAGCCCCCGAGTCTAGGCACGGATGCTTGCAACCGTGTGTAGACTCAAGTTGTACTACTCGAATGTTTTTCTTCTGCCGATGTTCTCTGCAAACCGTTATGATCATCCGATACATCCTCTTGTATCGGGTCTTTAATTCCTTCAAATAAGGTTATGCTTGTTGGTAGAACGTAAAGGATATTGGATAACGTGCCCAACTTTACTCGATAAATTGATGCTGGTTAACTTCCGATGGCAAAACAACGTTATCCTACTCAGAATCAAGTCCCCGGGCATGATTTTGGGCCGCGCAAAATCTTCGAATTCATAACTTTTATCGGGTGCGCGTTCAGCTCTCCCGATGGGAGTAGCCCCCGAGTCTAGGCGTGGATGCTTGCAATCGTGCGTAGACTCAGATCATACCACTCGAATGTTTTCAATTTCCTTCGGGTGCTCTATGCAGAGTCGACTTTACTTATGACATCATCAATGACGTACCGCTGCCGCGGTCTGACTGATAGGACATGACCTGACATGCCCACCCTACTTCTGCGCGGCCAGTTTGGGAAATGACCAACGCTTGTGCAGTAACCAAGACGCCTCCTCGATTTCCGCGCATAGTGGTGAAAAAGATTCCTTGGTAAAATAGAGATAATGACACGTGGTGACCTAATTCCAAGTCTCCTTTAATATATAACCGCAGAGGACAAAATTTGTCCTTTTCATTCTCTCTTTTCACGATTCTTCTTCCTCGCCTCTCCTTCTTCCTCAAAACTATTGCGCCGCCGCCGCTGTTCTTCATATCTCTTCTCCGATTTCTTCGACAATGGTGAAGAAGAGGAACCTCACCCTCGCCGCCAGTGCCGGGACCAGCGACGTTGCTGCTAAGGCCACATCCAGTGCGCCGAAAAAGAGCGCATGAGGGATTTCTGCTCCAGCTCCTGCGCCACCTGCGCTGGAGGTTTCTGCGGCCGGACCTACCCCTGGTGATTGGCCAGCTTCCACAATAACCAAGCGCAACGAGAAGAGAGCTCGGAGCCTTGGCATAATTTCAACCGATGAAGGAAACGTCATTCTCCCAGGTGCGGCTTCACGCCCCAATCCTCCTGCCGGTTTTACTGTGATGTTCTTGTCTTTCCTATATCGCAGACTTTCTCTTCCTGCTCATGAATTCCTCCGGCGTCTCCTTCATGTGTATGAGATCCAATTGTGGCAGTTAACTCCCAACTCGATCCTTCATCTTGCTATTTTTATCACCTTATGTGAGGCTTTCCTGGGCATCGAGCCTCACTTTGGTTTATGAAAAAAGATTTTCTTCGTGAAGCGCTACAACTGCAGTAGTGGGTCCTTCGTCATAGGCGGAGTTGGATTTGTTATCCGCAAGGAAGTTAACTACTTCAATTTTCCGAAGAGATAATATGTTCAAGGGTGTAGGTTGAAGTGGTTCTATATCAAAGACTCATCAGCAGCCAACATGCAACTGCCGTGATTTGCCAATGTCCTCGAGGCTGTGCCCAAGAGATCTTGGAAGAACATCCTGTCGCCCGAAGAGAAACCAGCAGTCGATAGGTTATTTAATAGAGTTCTTCGAATCAAGGAATCTGATGGCCAAACCAAGATGGGTACTGAGATAGCTGCCGTTTTCCTGAAACATCGAATTCAGACAGGTATGTCCAGAGGCCACCCGATGTGGTTATATTCAGGCCCTATGGACAATACCAGAGTAAACATCGCCGAATAATCCGAAAAGGAATTTCTTGATGAAGTCGGGCGCTTGACTCATTTCAGCAAAGAAGATTCGATTCCGCTTCTATCTCCTCAACCACCCTTTGATGCCGACCATCCGCAAAACGAGGTAATTTCTCCCTTATATTTGCACTACCTATTGCACTCAAACTATTCTTTGCATTAATCCTTTTAATCTCTTCGACAGGTCCTGCTAGCTCCCTAACATTTCCAAGATATGTCGGATGAAAATCTTGAAGAGAGAAGTTCTTCCATTCCCGTAGAAATCCTTGCTGAAGAAAGTGTAGATCCAGAAGATGAAGACAATGATCCTATGAATCCCAAAGCTTTTTCTATTGATCCTAGATCTCTCACTGATGACCCAAGTGACATGGCGGAGACAGACCATGACGATGATGCTGATCGTGTTGCTTTTGTTGATGCAACTGCGGAGAAGGCCAATGTGCAGCCCCCAAAGAGATTGTCTGGCAGGTTTCCCGACGAAGATGATCTATTCAATCTGTAAGTCTTTTCCACTGCTCCAAGATTTTCTCTTGTACCTAGTTCTCATTTTGCCTGGTTTACGTGCTTTCAGCGACGAGGGCTTCATGGAGCCCCCTCCAAAGAAGTCCAAAACAAGTTCCAGCAAACCTGCTCCAGCGGCTTCCAAAGCTTCGGCTCCAGCAACAACCCTAGTAGCTCAAGTTTCGACAGCTTCTTCCCTATCTAAAGGGAAGGAAATTCCTTCGACTGCTGCCATTATAGCTTCTCCTCCTCCTGAAAAACCTCTAAGCTCTTTCTGTTTTGATAATACATCTGCTTCTAACATCCCCCGAGTCTTTATTAGCGAGAGTTTTACAACTGTTAGTAGTTACTTCTTTTTTGCTTCTTTAGGATTTTCGAACGGTCATTTGTACTTTGGAGGCCTTTGCTTCTCAATTCACCTCGTGATAACCCACAAGTATAGGGGATCGCGGCAGTCTTCGAGGGAAGTAAAACCCAAATTTATTGATTCGACACAAGGGGAGGTAAAGAATACTTATAAGCCTTAACAACTGAGTTGTCAATTCAGCTGCACACTGGAAAAGCACTAATAACAGGGGGTGATGTGAAAGTAGCAGTGATATGAGAGCGTGAAGTAAAAGTAACACAGCAGCGGTAGCAATAACACGGGAGCAATGGCACCGGAAAATAGTTGATACTACTTCCAATGACATGTAGAACG
>NC_061511.1:196177033-196237753 GCF_022539505.1 Lolium rigidum | reverse complement strand
CGTGGCATCTTGTTAATAGGTTAGTTCCGGAAAACGCATAAAAACATTATAAAGTGCAAGCAAAACATGTAAGTATTGTCATAAAACAAACATGGAACGACAGAAATTGTGGATACGTTGGAGACGTATCAGCATCCCCAAGCTTAGTTCCTACTCGTCCTCGAGTAGGTAAACGATAAAAAGAATAATTTCTGTAGTGACATGCTACTTACATAACCTTGATCATACTATTACAAAGCACATGAGATGAATGAAGTGACTCAAGGCAATGATCTATAGTTGCTAACAAATAGATAACATACAGCAAAACTCTTCATGAAGAGTACTTTCAAGACAAGCATCAAAAGTCTCACACAAGAGTTAACTCATAAAGCAATAAATTCTGAGTAAAGGCATCGAAGCAACACAGAGGAAGATTTAAGTTTCAGCAGTTGCTTTCAACTTTCAACATACATATCTCATGGATAATGGTCATCACAAAGTAATATAATGAATGCAAATAAGCAAGTATGTAGGAATCAATGCACAGTTGACACAAGTGTTTGCTTCTAAGATGGAAGGAAGTAGGTAAACTGACTCAACATAAAGTAAAAGAAAGGCCCTTCGCGAGAGGAAGCAAGGATTAAATCATGTGCTAGAGCTTTTTAAGTTTTGAAATCATATAGAGAGCATAAAAGTAAAGTTTTGAGAGGTGTTTGTTGTTGTCAACGACTGATAGTGGGCACTCTAACTACCTCATCAACCAGACTTTCAAGAGCGGCTCCCATGAAGGACGTTATCTCTACCAGCAAGGTAGATCATCCCTCTTCTCTTTTGTTTACACATGTACTTTAGTTTTATTATTTATGGATGACACTCCTCCCAACCTTTTCTTTCACAAGCCATGGCTAACCGAATCCTCGGGTGCCTTCCAACAATCTCATACCATGGAGGAGTGTCTATTTGCAAAATTAAGTTGCTTACTGATGAATCAGAGCAAAAAATGTGAAGAGAATGGCCTGCTTCCCATAACTGGCCTTACTAAAACTTACGAAATGATAATTAGTGAAAGTTGATTAATTGGGGCTGGGAACCCCATTGCCAGCTCTTTTTGCAAAATTATTGGATAAGCGGATATGCCACTAGTCCATTGGTGAAAGTCTGTCCGAAGTAAATGACAAGATCGAAAGGTAAACACCACATACTTCCTCATGAGCTATAAAACATCAACACAAATTGAGAAGCATTTTGAAGGTTTAAAGGTAGCACATGAAGTATTTACTTGGAATGGCAGGAAATACCATGTAGTAGGTAGGTATGGTGGACACAAATGGCATAGTGGTTGGCTCAAGGTTTTGGATGCACGAGAAGCATTCCCTCTCGGTACAAGGCTTTAGGCTAGCAAGGTTATTTGAAGCAAACACAAGTATGAACCGATGCACAACAAAACTTACATAAGAACATATTGCAAGCATTATAATACTCTACACTCGTCTTCCTTGTTGCTCAAACACTTTTACCGTAGAAAATATCTAGACCTTAAGAGAGACCAATCATGCAAACCAATTTCAACAAGCTCTACGGTAGTTCTCCACTAATAGGTTTAAACTACATGAAAAAAAACTTAATAATGATCTACTTGAGAGCTCAAAACAATTGCCAAGTGTCAAATTATTCAAGACATGATGAGGCATTTTCTGTTTCCAACCAAATAACCATAAGTGATGTAGCTTCCAACTTTTATCATTGAACATTAAAGGTAAAACGAAGAACAAGTATTCATATGAAAAAGCGGAGCGTGTCTCTCTCCCAAACAAGGATTGCTAGGATCCGATCTTATTCAAACAAAAACAAAAATAAAAGCACACAGACGCTCCAAGTAAAGCACATAAGATGTGACCGAATAAAAATATAGTTTCAATAGAAGAAACCTGATAAGTTGATGAAGAAGGGGATGCCTTGGGCATCCCCAAGCTTAGACGCTTGAGTCTTCTTGAAATATGCAGGGATGAACCACGGGGGCATCCCCAAGCTTAGACTTTTCACTCTTCTTGATCATATATCATCCTCCTCTCTTGACCCTTGAAAACTTCCTCCACACCAAACTCGAAACAAACTCATTAGAGGGTTAGTGCATAATAAAAAATTCACATGTTCAGAGGTGACACAATCATTCTTAACACTTCTGGACATTGCTCAAAGCTACGGGAAGGTAATGGAACAAACAAATCCACCCAACACAGCGAAAGAAGCAATGCGAAATAAAAGGCAGAATATGTCAAAACAGAATAGTCCGTAAAGACGAATTTTATTGAGGCACCAGACTTGCTCAGATGAAAATGCCCAAATTGAATGAAAGTTGCGTACATATCTGAGGATCACTCACGTAAATTGGCATAATTTTCTGAGTTACCTACAGAGAATTAGGCCCGGATTCGTATGACAGCAAGAAATCTGTTTCTGCGCTAGTAATCCAAATCTAGTATGAACCTTACTATCAAAGACTTTACTTGGCACAACAATGCAATAAAATAAAGATAAGGAGAGGTTGCTACAGTAGTAACAACTTCCAAGACACAAATATAAAACAAAGTTCTGTAGCAAAATAACACATGGGTTATCTCCCAAGAAGTTCTTTCTTTATAGCCATTAAGATGGGCTCAGCAGTTTTAATGATGCACTCGCAAGAGTTGAAGCAAAAGAGAGCATCAAAAAGCAAATTTTCTAAACACATTTAAGTCTAACATGCTTCCTATGAAAAGGAATCTTGTAAATAAACAAGTTAATGAAGATCAAAGTAACAAGCATAAGAAGATATAACAAGTGTAACTTCAAAATTTTAAGCATATAGAGAGGTGTTTTAGTACCATGAGAATTTCTACTAACATATTTTCCTCTCTCATAATAATTTTCAGTAGCTTCATGAATAAACTCAACAATATAACTATCACATGCAGCGTACTTTTCATGATCCACAAACACATAATTTTTATCAAGCTCAAAAATAGTGGGATTAAGACTTTCAAACTCACTTTTATCAATAATATGACAAGATGATTGATCAATCTCAAGAGATATGGGACTCATAGATAAAGTCAAGAACTCTCCAATCCCATTTTCATTAGTAGTACAATTAATATTATCAAGTAACATAGGACCATCATCTAGAGCTTTATCATAAACATTTGCTAAGCAAAATTCTTCAGTACCATGCATTTCGACATCAGGCACAAACAAAGCATTATCATAAGATTTATCAAAATAGCATGGATTATCATGAATAACAGTAGCATAATTATTCTCACAAGTTTTAAGAGAATCCACAGGAACATAACATTCAACCTCTTTCGGTAAGCATGGAGGACAATCAAATAGTGTAAGACATAAAGAGTTACTCTCATTAGAAGGTTGGCATGGGTAGCTAATCCATTCTTCCTCCTTTTCTTCATCACTCTCCTCTTATTTTTCATCCAATGAGCTTTCAGGTTCATCAATTTCCTCCTCTTTTTCATCCAATGAGCTTTCGGGTTCATCAATTTCTTCTTCCACAGGTCCCCGCAAATTGTGAGTGCATTCTTGTGCATTAATGAGTCTCTCTTTATAATCAATGATATAAGGATTACCACCGTAGCATTCTATGCAAGAATTAAGGATAGTAGAGACATAATCTTTAAGGTCCTTACAAATAGCACAAGTTTCATAATTCTCAACCATGAAGGATTCTATCTCGGAGGCTCCCATAAATAAGACAAATTGTTCTACCTCTTCGAACCCATAATGAATATAGAAATTCTGATTATAGTTCTTAATTAAAAATTCCTCACTAAAGCCACATTGAAATTTAAGATGTTTAGTGTCCTGTTGAGAGCAACAGTTTATATCATGGCGTTTAAGCAAGATTCTAGCCATTGTATTCAATTTTTCTATCATAGCACTCATTATTTTACCAGTTCTTGATTCTCTATAATTATTATAACATTCTATAAGCTCCAAGTAGGTTGTAGGTTCTCCCATAACAACAGTTTTTAATTTTTAGGTTTTTCAAATTTTTATAGATTTTTGGGTATATGAGAAAAATAAAACAAGACAAAAATAAACTAAGCAAAAGTAAACTAAGCAAAATAATACTAAACAGAAATAAACTAAGCACAAATAAACTAGACAAAAGTAAACTAAGCAAAACAAAATAAAACAAAATAAAAACAGAGAGAGAGGTAGAGTGTACTCCCCAGGTGAACTTATGAGAGCTATGCCTCCCCGGCAACGGCGCCAGAAAACAGTCTTGATAACCCACAAGTATAGGGGGTCGCGGCAGTCTTCGAGGGAAGTAAAACCCAAATTTATTGATTCGACACAAGGGGAGGTAAAGAATACTTATAAGCCTTAACAACTGAGTTGTCAATTCAGCTGCACCTGGAAAAGCACTAATAACAGGGGTGATGTGAAAGTAGCAGTGATATGAGAGAAGTAGTAAAAGTAACACAGCAGCAGTAGAAATAACACAGGAGCAATGGCACCGGAAAATAGTTGATACTACTTCCAATGACATGTAGAACGAGTATATAATGATGAAAGATGGACCGGGGTTCCCAGCTATCTACACTAGTGGTGACTCTCCAATAACAAGTGTTGGGTGAACAAATTACAGTCGGGCAATTGATAGGATTGAAATAGCATTAAGACAAAATATCAAGATCATTAATCATGTAGGTATGTTTTCCATATATAGTCATACGTGCTCGCAATGAGAAACTTGTACAACATCTTTTGTCCTACCAGTCGGTGGCAGCCGGGCCTCTAGGGAATCTACTGAATATTAAGGTACTCCTTTTAATAGAGCACCGGAGCAAAGCATTAACACTCCGTGAAAACATGTGATCCTCATATCTAAGCCTTCCCTCCAGTTGTCCCAATTTCTGTCACTTTGGGGCCTTTGGTTCCGGACATAGACATGTGCATACAACTTGTAGATACAATCTAAGCAATAAGTATAGAGCTTAAATATAAGATCATGCCACTCGGGCCCTAGTGACAAGCATTAAACACAACAAGATTGCAGCAACAATAACTTCATAAACTTTGTAGATAGACAATCATAATGTAACAATCCATCGGATCCCAACAAACACAACACCGATTACATCGGATGAATCTCAATCATGTAAGGCAGCTCATGAGATCATTGTATTGAAGTACATGGGAGAGATAATACCAACTAGCTACAGCTAGAACCCGTAGTCCATGGGGGAACTACTCACGGAGCATGATGGAGGCGATGGCGTTGATGGAGATGGCTTCCAGGGGCACTTCCCCGTCCCGGCAGGGTGCCGGAACGCAGACTTCGTCCCCCGAATTGGAGTTTCGCGATGGTGGCGGCGCCCCTGGAGTCTTTCTGGAGTTTCGTCAATTGGTACTGCGTTTTTAGGTCGAAAGGGGTTTTATAGGCGAAGAGGCGGCGCAGGAGGGTGCCTGGGGGCTCCTCACCATAGGCTGGCGTGGGCCCAGGCCAGGCCGCGCCGCCTTATGGTGTGGTGGCCCTCTGGCCCCTCTCCGACTCTTCTTCGGTGTTCTGGAGCCTTCCGGGAAAAATAGGAGGTTTGGCGTTGATTTCGTCCAATTCCGAGAATATTGCCCGAACAGCCTTTCCGAAACCAAAAACAAGCAGAAAACGAGAACTGGCACTGTGGCATCTTGTTAATAGGTTAGTTCCGGAAAACGCATAAAAACATTATAAAGTGCAAGCAAAACATGTAAGTATTGTCATAAAACAAACATGGAACGACAGAAATTATGGATACGTTGGAGACGTATCACCTCGCTCGAGGCTGTGAAGGTTCAGCTTAAAAAATAAGTTGAATCTAATTCCTCGAAGCTTGATAATGCAGTTAAGATGGCTGCCGAAGCTCGCAGAAAAGCCGATTCTCTGAAGGAAGAGCTTGAGCAACTGAGGAAGGAGCTGAAGGACGAAGAAGCTTTGAAGGCCGCTGCCGAAGCTCGGAAGAGCGAAAAGGACGATCTTCTTTGCCAATCTACTTTGGCCCTGCTCAGTAATTCTCATCGTCTCAACTTTTAATTTCTTCTTTCTTGACTTAATCATAACTAACAAATTTCTTCTTTTTGTTCTTCACAGAAGCTGCCGATATTCCTGCTGACGCTTTAAACAAGCTTCCAGATAATTCTCCTGTTGATGCTTTGTCATTAACTATTGTATCTAGCAAGCTCATCCAAGCTCTTCTCCAGAAGAATAAGGGAGTCATGTCGAAGATGCACTCGATGATTTTCCCCAAGGCCGACCAAAACAAAACTCTGGAACAACTGACAGATCTTTTTGCTGTCGATACAAAGGAGGTTATCTAGGTATTCAAACGCACTTCACGCACCTACGACGCTCTTCTAGCTTTTCAACTTATGATGGGTCATGGCTTCAAAGCCGATGTGGAACAAATGTCCAAGGAGCTGCCAAAGGAGCAAGATGGGCAACTTATCGACTTGAGTATTCATAAATCTTCAGCACTCAAGTGTGCTCGTCGCACTTCTTGAGTTAGTTTCAGCAAACAAATCAGCCACTAGCCCAAGCTTATCGACTCAAACTCAGACTCCTTGACTTATTTTCGTTAGATTGTAATCTTGTCCGTTTAAAACATTTTCTTGTCATAAGACCTTGTTATTGTAACGAATCCCGTATTGGCAATGTTGCCAATACCCTCTTGCTGTAATATTTTCAATATTTTGATTGCACGCTCCCGATGGGAGTAATTCCAACTGATAGGTTCACATATTCCATCACATTTACAATGGTATATCTTTGCAGGTGGTTCCTGTGCCCTCCTTTACCGAAGGTCCTTCGGATGGCTGTTCTGAAAATGATTACCTCCAACGCATGAAGTCTCGAATTGCCCAGATGGAAAATGATATGCGCGGTATTCATGCTATGGCCGCCATTATAAAGAAGAAGGGCGAACTAGCCACCAACGCAGAACGATATGCCCTTAATGAGTTGGAGAAAGCAACAGAAAGTTCAAACTGTAAGTATCTTCTTACTCCTTAATTTCTCGAGCATGACCAAGTATTTTCTTCTGATGCCACCTCTTTCATTATTTCTTGTAGTCATAGACTTGAACTTGTCGGAGGAAAACCAGCGTGTGCATGAATGCGTAAATGACTTGAATCATCTTTCATCTTTTGATGAAGTTTTTTGGAGAAACCAATCAAAGGCTGCCACTGTCGCAAAGTTTCAAGATCGGGTGCAACAGGTGCACCAATTTTTTAACAAGTGCTATACTGGTTTGAGGGTGATATGGAAGATAATGTTTCGTTTGAACGAAGTCCCTCCCACTTTACTAACTTTGATGTCAAAGTTCAGTAATAGAAAGAAGATCCGAGGCTTGATTCATGCACAACTTATTGCTGGAGCTAAAGCTGCCTTTTCCCTTGTACTTCTGAGACATCCTTCTGCCAACTTGATGGCCATTGCCAACGCCGATGGTGATGTAGGACATCTCTTTCCCGAGGCAGAGATTCCTGCCACCATTGTAATTGAAAGAATCAAAGATAGTTCAAAGGCAGTCGAAGAAGCGGAGGTTCCAGGAGAAAAGTTCTGAAAAAACGTTTATGCTCCTGCTGTAAAGTAAATACTTCAATACTTGCTGCAACCGATTGTTTGGATGCGTTGACTTAAGCTAATTCATCGGAAGGTATACATATGTACCTCCGTTTTGCTTGTAGTTGCGTCTAATGCCGTTGGCAAGGGTTAGTATGAATACAACAAATCTTAATTACTCGTTTTACATCTGTATTATGATGTATATATGTAAGTTTGTCGGCAATAAATTTCTTGAGTGATCAGCTCATGTTGCGAGTTTGCGAAACCCGTTGTAAGTGCAACTTTGCTTTCTACCGACGATGTATGTTTTGGCGGCAGCCCTCGAGCGAGTTGATGGAACTAAGCCTGCCGATGACTTTGTCGCTCTTAAGTACTTATGTAGTTTAAAGTACCGGTCATGGGTCTTTTTGTAAGTGTGTAGTTATTTACACTTGCTATCTGTAGCACTCGCGTAATCTTGAGGCTTTTCTAGCAAAGGATAAAAGTAAGATTCCCGTTGATTTTGCCTCGTAGTACTCGTAATTTCAGAGGCTTTAGATGACAATCTCGGGTGAAATTTTGAGTAAACCAATGTTCGCTATAGTATACGAAAAAGGTTCTTGAGAAACTTTGTTCGGGTGCCCCGAATTACTGCAATACTTCAGATAAATGAAACTTGAGTCTTTATTAATAAAGTAAGCTAAAAAACGAAGTGGCTTAAAAAGCCTTATTAAAAGAGAGAAAAATAGATATGCATAATGCTGCCCATCTTCTTTAAACAAGAGGAGAGTTCTTCTTATCTTTGATCTTGTCTAGAGAGCCGGTGGCTTTGGTGGCGTCGATGATTCCATCAGAAGTGCTTGCAACAAGCACTAGAGTTTTACTGTCTTCGGCAGATGCCTTGCTATCAGCTGACGAAGGCCCAACTGCTGAGACTTTCAGAGAAGGGTCATCCGGTTTCTTTTTCAATTTCTTGATGCTCTCATCCTCTTTATCTTTAAGTGCCAATTGTTTAGGAGAGAAGTCTACAGCTTCTTTATTCATTCCAAACTTGGCAGCAATCCTCTGAAACTCGCGGTCACACGCGGTCACAGTTATCTGAGCGTGAAAAACTTCCATAGACTGTGATGTTGGTTCCATTATTGCCTGGCATCTTGAGCTTGAGATACGCATAATGTTGCACAACCATGAACTTGGCATAAGCTGGTCTCCTGAGTATAGCATGGTACTACGATTCCCAATCCACTACCTCGAACTCTATCTTTTCCTTCCTGAAAGTAGCAGGTTTCCCAAAGACAACATTTAAGTAAACTCTGCCAAGAGAATACACTGGTAAAGTGGGGAGTATGCCATGAAAACATGTATCAGATTCTTCCAACATCCTCATTGTAATTCCCATATTCTTGACTGTGTTCGCGAATATCAGATTTAGGCTTCAGCCATCCGTGAAGACTTTGCTCATATTGTACCCTCCTATTTGCACCTCAACTACCAAGGCAGCATGCCCTGGCTTTGGGATTGTCATCGGGTGATCCGCTCTGCTGAACATGATACTCTGAGACGACCAATCGATATATTCTGGAATATTTGCCATAGTACTTTCTGTCAGGTTGATTTCTTGAGTTAGCTTCTTCACCTCCCTTCTCGAAACACCAGTTTTGTGGATCATGCTCATCTGTCCCCATGGTGGAGGGAAAGACTCGTTAGAGGTACGAGGCTGCACTTGCTGAACTTGGTGCTGAGGTGGTGGTGGTGGTGGCGGAGGGTTTGGCTGCTGCTGTTGAATAGACTTCTGCGTCTCGATAAACTGTCGATAGTCCCTGAGCAGGTGGCTCGACTTCTTCTTGTCATCCTTAGAATCAATATATGCGTGCAAGTAACAGGGAGCGTTTAATTGCTCAACAAAAGGTAGTTATGGGATCCTTGAGGGTCGTGGTTTGTAGTTGCCACGATTCCCTGAATTACCGCGATTGCTATCATGTCGATCATCCCGCCTATCATCGTACCGATCATCTCGGCGATCAGAATATCCTGCATGTACCATATTGGTATCATCGTATCCGCGCTCTTTCCTTCTCTTACAGCGATCTCTTCGACTGCCTGAGTCATGTCTCGGCTGGTTGTCGTCTTCATCGTCGCTGCGTGGTCGAGGTTTTCGTACGTTATCCTCGCCATCAGCCCAACTATTGGCGATTTCCATTAACTTGGTTAAGGTCTTCGGCTTCTTTCGTCCAAGTTCCTCTATGTAATACTCTCGTCAAATACTATCACTGAAAGCGTCGATTGCTCTATCGACAGAGACATCTTCAACATCATTCAAGAGTTTAGTGAATCTCCCGATGTACGTGGGCATCGACTCTTTTGGTTTTTGCTGACAATGATGAAACTCCTCGATTCCAACATGCCTTTTATACGTTGCCTGGAATTTTTTGACGAAGGCGTCAACCAGATCTTCCCACGATTTGATGGAACCCTTCGGCAGACCTCTCAACCAAGCTCTTGCCCAATCCTTTAAATAAAGCTGCAAACAATGCAGTGCCGCTGTCTGGTTTCCTTTATGCAGGATCACAGTCTGTAGGTAATCGTCTAACCAGGACCTCGGCTCTTGCTGCCCGTCGTATTTTGCAGCATCAGTGGGAGTAGGTTTGAACCTTTTAGGCGGCATCGTCTACCGGATTTTGTAGCTTAAACAATCGGCTCCTCTTAATTCACCGTTATATTCCTGACTCTCTTCAGAATCATCACTATCATATTCTTCCCTTGCTGCTCGCCGTCGTCGAGCTTTGTCGATCCTGCTCTGCTTGAGCATCTCTCGAACGATGCCTGGAGCCACTAGCTTGATGTGTAGATTTCTCCTTCCGAGGAACAAGTTTGTCTCCGAGGATCGCGAGGCTTTCCAGAGCACCTCGATGAGCTTGTGCCATAGGACCTCCGGGTGCTGGTTGCTGATTGATCAAGTAAGCCGCGAGGTTAGCGGTTGCCCCTTCAACTGTCTTTGGTCTCAACATACCCGCAGTGTCTATAGTCATAAAAGATTTGGACAAGTTTGATGTTATTTATCTTCAATCATCCTATGAGAGTCTAGATAACCTTGAACGATGCCTCCCTGCACCTTGACTGCTCTGAGACGCGCTTCCATGCGAGACCCTCGGGCACTCACTAGATTTGTCTGCCGCGAGTAGGCGACGATTGAGATTGGCCTGCTCGTTTGATAACCGTACTCGATTCCTCTCCAAGATAGACCGATATGCATTAAGAGTTCCAACCGAAGTTCCGGCATGAAGCGGCGTATTGTTGGTTATAGCATCTCGAGCTGCTTCCCACTCTTTCTTCGCGATAGTGTAATCGCTATCGTCGTTACTGGCGCCATTTTCGAAGTTGCGTCGCCTGCTGGCGCGTGGAGTGCGATCTCCTTCTTCTCCTCCTCCTTTTCCCGCGCTTCCTGCATTGAGGATAGCATAGATCTGATGGTGCGCCATCCTCCAGGTGGCTGTTCTAGCAGCGCTGTCGATGCTTTCTTCTCCTGACGAATATCCGGCACTGTAGATGAACGGAGTATCACTTGATCCCAATCCATGCCTGGTATCACAGTTTAAGCAGTAGTACGAGGTCATATCGGATGACTCAGAGTCATCGGATCCGACCGACATAGATGATATTGACCGAGGGGCGGATGGTGGGTAAGAGTTCGTTGACGCTGTCAAACCGGCCGACAGATCAATTGACGAAGATGCGGTTGATCCTGCAGTTGGTGAAGATGACTTCCCTGCCGATTTGGAGACAAATGGCTCAGGCAGCCGAAGGATCCCTTCCGTATTGATGTTGTAGTGGACACTTCCGAACGTCATGCCTAAGCCTCCTTGCAGATCCGAAAAGTTCGGGCAAGACGATTCGTTATGCGGAGTAAACTCGAAGGACCGGAATTGAGTTCCCTGAACTTGGTGACGAGGAAGCCGGCGGAGACGTCGGTGGTGTTGACGAAGCTGCCGATGACATGATCGATCCTGCCGATGCTGGGTCTTGTGCCAACAGGGTTCCCACAGACGGCGCCAATTGTCGAGGGTACTCCCCGACAATGCCCTCCGTTTGGGGCTTAGGGTAGATGGAATCCTGTAGGCTGACAGGAGACATCGGTTATCAAACAAGCGGGGAGAGCGATTTACCCAGGTTCGGGGCCCTCGATGAGGTATAACCCTTACGTCCTGCCTGTCTGATCTTGATTATTGAAAATATCGGGTTACAATGGGGTGCCGAAGGTTTCGGCTGTGATCTCGTCGAGAGGCTAAGTTCTGCGATGACCTAGCTCTAGATTTACGATGGTTATGGCTACTATCATTATGTTCCCCAATAGGCCCTCTCCTGGCCCTTATATTGGGAGCCAGGTCTCGAGAGGCCTGTTCGAGTATGACTAGGTTACAAAGAGTCCTATGTCTAATCTTTCCTTGTTTTCTTCGTCTTCTTGCCTTGCTCTCCAAGACTCCTTTCTTGGAATTAATGTATCAGCCCACCTTGGTCGATGGATATCCTTCATGGGCCCCTGGTTGGGCCGTAACAGGTAGCACAAGACTAGTTACCCAAAGGGTAATGCCCACATCAGAGGGACAAACAGATCTGTTCTAACATTTCGATCGGGAGGTCCTTGATCGACTGTCATTCCATCAAGGAGAAACGCGAGCGGGTTCACCGGGAACGTAGCCATGGCGGCGGCTGAGCTTGGAGGGGAGGAAGACAAGGGAGATGAAACAGCAAGCGGAAAAGTTGACACCACCCAGATATTCCGACCCAATAAATCGACCTCGCGCTTGGTTCACTTGTTTGCTTTCGGAGCTCAGGAATTTTCAGACGTTGGATCACTGTGCACAGGAGAAATGGTCGGAAAAGTCGGATCTAGCGTATATACGATGAACCAAGCGCCAATTCCGGAAAGTGTTTTGGTAAAGACAACGCTAGGCATCGGGCGACCGACTTGGGGGAAATCGGTCATCCCACGCGCCGCTAGATCGATTTGTCCCACGCGCCGCCATATCGACCTCGCGCGACCCTGCGGTGGTCCTATGAAGAAAGGTATCTTTTCCAAGGATTACCTTTAAGACGTGGTGGGACTAGGCCGAGCATATTTCTCGCCCGCTTTTTCTCTCACCAAAGACACACACAGAACCGACAATTGAAGCAAAATTTCACATCAGAAAATAACAAACATGATTCACACAAAATATTGGATGTTTACAACATAATTTCTGAACTTATACAATGAAAATTATATTGTAGGATTGCAGGAAAAATTCACATCAGAAAAGGCAGACGATGTTGACACAAAATCTTTGGATGTTCACAATATAATATCTAAACATTTACAATAAAAATTAGCACTTGTAGCAATGCAGCATAATTTGACAGCAAAAATACCCAAGACTATTGATACTCAATCGTTGGATGTTTACAACACAATTTTAGAACTTTTACAACAACAATTTCAGCAGAAAGCACTAACAATCGTAAAAATAAATTACTAACAAAATTCCAGCATATCACCACTCACTGGTGGTGGCCGACGGTCCTGTCCAACATCGACTTCGGACCCTTGAAGCACCACATGTCGCCGCTGCAGCAACTCGTTGACCTCACACACCTCCACCGACGACATCACACATATAGAGTGGTTGATGAAGTAGATCTAAGGCCGTAGTGGTGACTGGAACGGTGGTCGGGTCGGAGGCCATGCATGTAGTGCCTGACAAAACAAAGAGATAAGAGTAGAAAAGGTAATCCGTAGCGACGGTGGTTCTTGGGTGGCGGCGGTTCTTGGAGCAGCAACAATGTGGTGGCCTAGCTCATGTGGTCGGTGCGGTATTTCCATGAAGAAAACGATGAGAAAAGGAAAAATAGCGAAGGATGTGCTTTAACGAGAAGATAAGGTTTAGGTGAGGGCCCACATCGGAACACATGTCATGTGCGCAGAGCAAGCGAGCGCAGCTTCAGAACAACCGATCTTTTCTACGCCTTGTATGAAAACTTCCTTGCCTCTGAAGTCTTAAATTCTTTTCATTGTTAGAATCGTGGTGTACATTCCATGTCGTCGTGGTGAACAACAGATTCCATGGGGATGGCTTGAGTTTGGGGGCCGATGGACACCGGAGGATCCGGGGAGGGTTTGCGCATAAGCACACACAGGAAAACACACGCGATCTACCCAGGTCTGGGGCTCTCCTATTGAGATAAAACCCCTACTCCTGCATGTCTCATCTATACGAGCAGTATATGAGAGCTACAATGGTGCTCCTTGAGCTGTGTCTCTATCTCGAATGATCTTCCCATGAACTGAATAACTAGAGGAAGAAGAAGGCTCGTAAGGAGCTGAGGAGAAAGTGAGGCCGAAGAGGCTCCCGTGCGCGTGGTTCCCTGGTATGCCTTATATTGGCTGGCATCCAGGAGACATAGGGCCCACGCACAGTGTACATATACAATTATTGGGGTCTCATCACCTGTGTCCTACAGTATCTGGCCAGTGCAATAATGTAGCTCTGTAGCCATTGCAGGGCAAGACATGGCAGTACAGCATGTTCCCTGGCCACTACAGGAATGGGACAGTACGCCGAGGGCCAAACTGTATGCCGACAGCCAAATGTCAGGGCCATCGGCTTACGGCCTGGCCAGGGCAGCCCCCAAACGCGACTGTCGGCGTAGATTGGCCGTCGGCGTAGAGACGGCTACGCCGACGGCAGCCCTCGGCGTCCACCAGGCCGTCGGCGTAGCGCGTACCATGCGTCCTCTCCAGCCGCGGCCGTGACGGTGCATCAATGGCGTCAACCTAGACGCCAATGATTGCCCTTGTCATAGCGCCGCCCCCTCCTATGCCGATGGCCACCCTCGGCGTATGCATTTTTTTTCTTTTTTTTGTCTCAAATATTACTTTATATTATGTTTGTATTATTTATGTATTAGTCTGAATTATATAAAAATGGTTCTATTTTTTAAGAATTGGTAGATGGCATATGTAGGTCCCACGCGTGATGCTCTTTGCAGACGGGTCAATCGGAGCCAGTAGGCCCAACATCTGCTATCCATGTACATATGTCCAGAAACAAAGCAAAACAAAGGAAAAAATCCATTTGTAAACCTAACCCTAACCCTAACCCTAGGGGTAGATTTGCAGGGTCCCCGTCCTAGGGTTTCCTAAGATACAGATCACCGGAGCGTCGGATTCTCTGGAAAACTTGCATATGTCCCTAACATATGTGCACAAGTGTGATGTAAGGTTTGGTTAACCTTGCATGTACCCGGCGTTGACGATTTTTGCATACATGGGCTAGCACTTCGTAAAATCCAGAATCCGTATGTGGAAACTCCTGCTACGGCTCAAATGGAGCCTATTTTATGGTAAAGTATGACCAACCTATGGTTTCCATGTGAATATGTCCTAAACAAAACCAAAGCAAACAAAAAAGTCCATTGGTAAACCCTCGCACGGAGAAAGCTATAGGGGTAGATCTACGGGGTCCCCGCCCTAGGGTTTCCCAAGATACAGATCACCGGAGGGTCGGAATCCCTGTAAAACTTGCATATGCCCCTAACATATGTGTACAAGTGTGATGTAGGGTTTTCCTAACCTTGCATGTACCTGTCGTTGATGATTTTTGCAAACATGGGCTAGCACTTGGTAAAATCCAGGATATGTATGTGGAAACTCCTGCTACGGCTCAAACGGAGCCTATTTTATGGTAAAGTATGCCCAACCTATGGTTTCCATGTACATATGTCCTGAAAAAACCAAAGAAAATAAAAAAGTCAATTGGTAAACCCTCACACGGAGAAAGCTATAGGGGTAGATCTGTGAGGTCCCCGCCCTAGGGTTTCCCAAGATACAGATCACCGGAGCGTCGGAATCGCTGGAAAACTTGCATCTATCCCTAAAATATGTGTACAAGTGTGATATAGGGTTCGCCTAACCTTGTATGTACCCGGCGTTGACGATTTTTGCAGACATGGGCTAGCACTTGGTAAAATCCAGGATCTATATGTGGAAATTTCTGTATGGCTCAAACGCAGCCTATTTTATGGTAAATTATGCCCAAACTATGATTTCCATGTACATATGTCCTAAAAGAACCAAAGAAAATAAAAAAGTCCATTGGTAAACCCTCACACGGAGAAATCTATAGGGTAGATCTGCGGGGTCCCCGCCCTAGGGTTTCCCAAGATACAGATCACCGGAGCGTCGGAATCGCTGGAAAACTTGCATCTGACATATGTGCACAAGTGTGATGTAGGGTTTGCCTAACCTTGCATGTACCCGACGTTGAGGATTTTCGCATACATGGACTAGCACTTGGTAAAATCCAGGATATGTATGTGGAAATTCCTCCTACGACTCAAACGGAGCCTATTTTATGGTAAAGTATGCCCAAACTATGGTT
Organism: Lolium rigidum; assembly: GCF_022539505.1. Classification (NCBI taxonomy): domain Eukaryota; kingdom Viridiplantae; phylum Streptophyta; class Magnoliopsida; order Poales; family Poaceae; genus Lolium; species Lolium rigidum. The sequence goes on along the minus strand of NC_061511.1, from coordinate 196,221,778 downwards.
TCCATGTACATATGTCCTAAACAAACAAAATCAAATAAAAAAAGTCCATTGGTCAACCCTCACACGGAGAAAGCTATAGGGGTAGATCTGCGGGGTCCTGCCCTAGGGTTTCCCAAGATACAGATCACCGGAGCGTCGGAATCGCTGGAAAACTTGCACCTATCCCTAACAAATGTGCACAAGTGTGATGTAGGGTTTTCCTAACCTTGCATGTACCTGGCGTTGACGATTTTCGCATACATGGGCTAGCACTTAGTAAAATCCAGCATTTGTATGTGGAAACTCTTGCTACGGCTCAAACGGAGCCTATTTTATGGTAAAGTATGCCCAACCTATGGTTTCCATGTACATATGTCCTAAACAAGCCAAAGAAAATAAAAAGTCCATTGGTAAATGATAGGGCAAAGGTGTCCGATCTTTCGATGAGATGAGGATAATTCGATTTGTCGGTAGAGTTCGTGCTTGACGATCCGACTACACGTGCAAAGCTCGTGCGCCAATGCAATCGCTAGGACAATCTCCGGGAGTTACTGATCTTGCGGGAGCACGATCAGCCTGACCAGCAAGGGTCTTAATTCCTACCTGAAATCGAGAACAAGTAAGAACTAAAGATGCAATCAGAATATTGCAGATAGAGATGAAAGCTTGATTGATAATGGTGGGATTCTGAATAGTCGGTCTTGTTCTGGGCGTTGGCCTCAAAAGAAGTACACGTAGTTGCAGCAATTGGCTAACTTTTAATCTAATCAAAATCCAAGTTCTAATGACGGCTAGAGAGGGATATATATGGCGAAGTCAAGGGATTTTCGTCCAACCAGCTAGGGTTGGCCAAAAACACCCCTAAATGGGCCTTCCTCCACTTATATGGCCTCTTAAAATCCCCTAAAATACCCAATCCGAAAATACATGGGCCTGGCCCATTAAATAAGGTGACGCAGCACCAATAATAACTCTTTGGACGAATTTTATGATGGGGAAACTTGTAGAATTCGTCCAAGCATCGTTGCTCCATTATGGTGGCTTCAATGTTCTGAAATCTCCACTTGCGGCGTCATCTTCAATCCTCAAATGCTTGCTGCCATCTCCTCCATGCGTGATCATGCTCCAATGCTTGTCCTCCTCATCCATGCTAGGACCATCATTCCTAAGAGTAACAAACACATCGGATTTAGGCAGCATCATATTCTCATATATATGAGAAATAGTTCCAAGAAACGAAAGTACCTGATAGTTAAGTTGCTTGGCACGAGCTCTAGTGATTGGTCCTTGTATTTGTGTGGCTGTAGGTACAACGGTTGTATCAATAGATGGGATGTCCTCATCATGCCCCCCTTCTTGAATTGAAGTCGTCCTCGACGAAAGCTCATCTTCTTCACCAAAGTAAGGCTTCAAATCTGCAATGTTAAATGTAGGACTAACCGGACCCAATTCTGCAGGAAGCTCAAGTTTATATGCATTATCATTTATTTTCTCTAACACCTTAAAAGGACCAGCAGCACGTGGCATTAGCTTAGACTTGCGCAATTCAGGAAAACGATCTTTGCGCAAATGCAACCAAACAAGATCACCAACATCAAACACAACATGCTTTCTTCCTCTATCCCCAGCAATTTTATACTTAGCATTCATGCGTGCTATGTTGTCTTTAGTAGTCTCATGCAATTTTAGTATCAATTCAGCACGGTCCGTAGCATCCAAATTATTTTGCACAGTAAGATGGTAAAGACAACAAATCAATAGGTGCACGTGGTACAAAACCATAAACAATCTCAAATGGGCACATCTTAGTGGTAGAATGCAGCGAACGATTGTAAGCAAATTCAACATGAGGTAAACATTCTTCCCACAATTTTAAGTTCTTCTTCAAAACAGCCCGCAACATAGTAGACAAAGTTCTATTGACTACTTCAGTTTGTCCATCAGTTTGGGGATGACATGTAGTACTAAACAACAATTTAGTCCCCAACTTAGCCCATAAACATCTCCAAAAGTGGCTAAAAAACTTAGTATCACGATACGAAACAATAGTATTTGGCACACCATGTAAACGAACAATAGAACAAATCAACAACATGTGTAGCATCATCAGTCTTATGACATGGAATAAAGAGTGCCATCTTAGAGAACCTATCCACAACAACAAAGATACTATCCCTCCCCTTCGTGTACGAGGCAAACCCAAAACGAAATCCATAGAAATATCCTCCCAAGGTACACTAGGAACAGGAAGAGGCATATATAAACCATGTGGATTAAGTCGAGACTTAGCTTTTTGACATGTAGTGCAGCGTGCCACAAATCTCTCAACATCTCGACGCATACGTGGCCAAAAGAAGTGTGCAGCAAGTACATCCTCCGTCTTCTTCACACCAAAGTGTCCCATCAATCTTCCTCCATGCGCCTCCTGCAACAACAAAAGACGAACGGAACCATCTGGGATGCATAGCTTGTTAGCACGGAACACAAATCCATCATTGAGGACGAATTTGTTCCAGGTTCTACCATCTTTACAATTCAACAACACATCTTTAAAATCAGCATCATGCAAGTATTGTTCCTTTATGGTTTCTAATCCAAAAATCTTGAAGTCAAGTTGAGATAGCATAGTATATCGGCGCGATAAGGCATCAGCAATAATATTATCTTTACCCTTTTTGTGTTTGATAACATAAGGAAAAGACTCAATAAACTCAACCCACTTTACATGGCGACGATTCAACTTATCTTGACTACGAATATGCTTCAAAGATTCATGATCAGAATGTATAACAAATTCTTTAGGCCATAAATAATGTTGCCAAGTTTCTAATGTCCGAACCAGCGCATATAATTCTTTATCATAAGTAGAATAGTTCAGACTAGGCCCACTTAATTTTTCACTAAAATATGCAACAGGTTTGCCCTCTTGTAATAACACACCTCCCAAACCAATTCCACTAGCATCACATTCAAGCTCAAAAGTCTTATTAAAATCAGGAAGTTGGAGTAATGGAGCATGTGTTAACTTATCTTTCAGAATCATGAAGGCGTCTTGTTGTGCATCGCCCCACACAAAGGGCACATCCTTCTTGGTAAGCTCATTCAACGGCGCAGCAATGGATCCAAAATCTTTCACAAAGCGCCTATGGAAACCAGCGAGGCCAAGAAAACTCCTCACTTGTGTGACCGTCTTTGGCTGCGGCCAACTCTCAATTGCCTCAATCTTGGTTGGATCAACTTCAATTCCCTGCGCAGTAACAACATAGCCAAGAAACGCAACTTGATTGGTGCAAAAGGTGCACTTCTCAACATTACCATACAAACGTGCATCACGTAAAGCATTGAAAACAGCACGTTAATGATCCAAATGTTCCTCCAAAGATTTGCTATAAATCAGAATATCATCAAAGTATACCACCACAAAATGTCCAATAAAAGCACGTAAAACTTCGTTCATCAGTCTCATGAAAGTACTAAACTTCGTTCATCAGTATCATGAAAGTAGAACCTGAATTGGTCGCTGAATCTCTTTGGTCTCTTCAGGATTGGTACGATATGGTGCACGGTTTGGCAGCGAAGCTCCTGGAATCAAGTCAATTTGGTGTTCTATCCCACGAATAGGTGGTAATCCAGGTGGAACATCGTGTGGAAATACATCAATGAATTCCTGCAAAAGGTTAGCAACCGCAGGTGGCAAAGAAAGAGGCATATCCTCAAATGAAAACAGAACTTCTTTGCAAATAATAGCATAGCATTGAGTAGTGTTCACATCAATTTCAGCAATATCAGATTTGCTAGCAAGCAAACAAGGATTTTTCAAACGAATTTCAGTAGCATGGTTCGAATCAGATTTAGTATTAGTCTTATGTGGCACAAAATCTGCAAGCAACAATCTGATTTTCACTCTTATGTTTCTCCTCGTTTTTTACTCTACTAGCTCTAGCAAGATCATCTTTTACTATTTGTTCAGGAGTCATAGGTTTGAGACCAATTTTCTTTCCATCATGCATAAGAGAATACCGATTAGTTCTACCATTATGAACAGATTCTCTATCAAATTGCCAAGGTCTACCAAGTAACAAAGAACAAGCTTGCATAGGTACAACATCACAATCAACAAAATCAGAATATGTACCAATAGTAAAATGCACACGTGTAGTTCTTGTTACCTTGAGCTTCCGAGAGCTCTCAAACCATTGAATGTAGTATGGATGTGTGCGCTGTCTTGTAGGGAGAGAAAGCTTCTCCACCATGTCAACGCTAGCCAGATTATTGCAGCTCCCTCCATCAATGATGATCCTTATAGCTCGCTCTTTTACAGCGCCTCTTGTTTGGAACATATTGTGGCGTTGATCATGCTCAGCTTTGCTCAATTGCACGCTCAACACACGCTGTGCAACTAAGCTCCTGTACTGATCAGCAGTGTCAGCGTCCATTACCTCCATCTCTCTCTCAGAATCAGAATTGGCACCATCACGTGCAGCAATAAGGGCCAATGTGTCTTCATCAAAGTCACTTGCAGAATCATATTCTCCATCTTCACGTACCAACATCACACGTTTGGTTCTGCATTATCTCTCTATGTGTCCAAATCCCAAGCATTTGCGACATTGAATGTCGCGCGTCTTCCCCGTGGAGGCCATCGAAGATGAACTCCGAGGAGGACCAGCAGATGGTGGTGGAGTAGCAGCCGATGGTGCTCGTGATGCAGGCGCAGTGTACTTGGAGGTAGTGGGCGCTGGTGCAGCCCCACGAGATGGTGGTGCGGATGGTCGCGGAGACGACGATGATGTACGACCTGCAGAAACATTAGCTCTTCGCCATGGTGGTTGACGATCCTGCACTTCACGTTCAGCTTTGCAAGCAAGATGAAACAAGCGAGTAATGGTGTTGTACTCCTTATAATCTAAAATGTGCTGAATCTCTTTATTCAAACCACCAAAGAAACGTGCAAGCATAGCCTCATTATCCTCTACAACTCCACAACGAATCATGCCAGTTTGTAATTCTTGATAATAGTCTTCTACAGAATTTTTCCCTTGTTCTAAGCGAGACAATTTCTTAAGCAAATCACGCTGATAATGTGGAGGAGCAAAACGAGTACGCATAGCAAGTTTTAAACCAACCCAAGTAGTAGGAATAGTAGCATGATGTGCTCTACAATGTTCAGACCACCAAATAGAAGCAAAATCTTTGAACTCACAAGTAGAAGCACTAACACGCAAGTGATCAGGGTATTTTAAACATGCAAAGCGTTGTTCTACTTCCAATTCCCATGTAAGATATGCATCAGGATTATATCTACCCTCAAATGGTGGAATATTCAGTTTCAGCTTAGCAACATGATCATCATCATTACGTACCAGACGTGGAGGTGGGCGAGCGTTGCGGTTCAGTTGTCGTGGGCGACCAGGTGCAGGTTATTCGACTTCCTCACTGTCCAGCACGTTCTCCTCGACCTGCTCGTCCGCGTCCCCTTCATAGTCTTCGTATCCCTCATCAGAAGGCGCGTCAGGTGCTGCTGCTGCAGCAGGGGCGGTACCCGCCGGCACATCCGCACGAGGAACGCGTCGTGCGCGTCATCGCACATTGTTGCGAGGTGGCGGCAACCGAGTCAAGAGCTCCTGGAACTTGGCGTCGAGCTTGGAGTTGAAAGCTGCCTCGAGGCCATCCAACTTGTCCAGCGCGTCGGTGAGTTTGGCATCCACGTCACCAATGCGCGAATCGGTGTCGCGTGCATGCCCGCCCAAAAGGTGGGTGAAGTGAGCATGCAACTGCTCACTCGTTATCTTGGCCGGGTCAACAGCGGCCGGTGTAGGTCCTGACATGGTTAGTACAGAAAAAACACAAATGTATATGCCTACAAACTACGGAATATGGTGGTTCACGCGCAATTCGTCAAGAAAAATACAAAGCTCTTACAAGTTCTTAGCAAACAGGAGGAAGGTGATATAGCAACCAACAAGGATCAGTGTCTCCAAAGATTGCCAAAGCGAGTACCAGGTGTCGACACAATGCACGTGGAGAAATCTGTGGAGCTCTGGGAAGGCAATATAGTGATATGGTGGCACAATAATCAAATCAGCGATGAAAATTGAGTAAACGCTCAACGAAGGTACTGTGCTGGTCCTAGGCTAGATCGTATTAGAGACGCGAGCCTAAATCACCAACGAGGTCACGACGCGGCACAAGATGCAAAGGACAACGAAACTGGCGCTGAAGGATAGAGCAACCTAAGGGAAGGCAATTTTTTTTTTGGGAATCTACCTTGGCGCTAGACCACAAAGGTCTCTATGGTCGGCCGACCAGAAAAATTTTTTTAAATTTTTTTTTCGGGGAATCTACGGTGGCGCTAGACCACAGAGGTCTCTATGGTCGGGCGACCAGAATTTTTTTTTCTTTTTTTTCAGGGAATCTATGGTGGCGCTAGACCTCAGAGGTCTCTATGGTCGGGCGACCAGAATTTTTTTTTTTGCAGCTAGACTGCTATCAGGATTCCGACGGAAAACGCGAAATTGACCAAGAAAACGGATCTAAAACCCGGAAAAACTCAGAAACAAAGATCAAGAAAGACCCTACGATGATGGGAACCAAAGGGGCTCAACAAAGAGTTGATGGCAGATGTGGCGGAAGTATATGGTGGCGGTGATATGGCGGGGACTGCAAACGGAGATGGTGCGGCGGCGACGCGACTACTATGACCAGAACTCGAAACTCTAACGACTCTAGACGCTAAGACCAGCACGCGACACAACGATTGCAGACAAAGACTCAAAAAGCTAAAACTGAAAAGATCATGCAATGGCTTGGCAGGGGCTATGGGACGGATGATCTAAACCTCATATATTTTTGTGGGGCTTTTTCTGGGTTATAGGTAAAAACAAATCTATACTATGAAAACTGTAAATCTCACCGAGCAACCTGAAATCTGATACCACTTGATAGGGCAAAGGTGTCCGATCTTTCGATGAGATGAGGATAATTCGATTTGTTGGTGGAGTTCGTGCTTGACGATCCGACTACACGTGCAAAGCTCGTGCGCCAATGCAATCTTGCGGGAGCACAATTAGCCTGACCAGCAAGGGTCTTAATTCCTACCTGAAATCGAGAACAAGTAAGAACTAAAGATGCAATCAGAATATTGCAGATAGAGATGAAAGCTTGATTGATAATGGTGGGATTCTGAATAGTCGGTCTTGTTCTGGGTGTTGGCCTCAAAAGAAGTACACGTAGTTGCAGCAATTGGCTAACTTTTAATCTAATCAAAATCCAAGTTCTAATGACGGCTAGAGAGGGATATATATGGGGGAAGTCAAGGGATTTTCGTTCAACCAGCTAGGGTTGGCCAAAAACACCCCTAAATGGGCCTTCCTCCACTTATATGGCCTCTTAAAATCCCCTAAAATACGTAATCCGAAAATACATGGGCCCTGGCCCATTAAATAAGGTGACGCAGCACCAATAATAACTCTTTGGACGAATTTTATGATGGGGAAACTTGTAGAATTCGTCCAAGCATCGTTGCTCCATTATGGTGGCTTCAATGTTCTGAAATCTCCACTTGCGGCGTCATCTTCAATCCTCAAATGCTTGCTGCCATCTCCTCCATGCGTGATCATGCTCCAATGCTTGTCCTCCTCATCCATGCTAGGACCATCATTTCTAAGAGTAACAAACACATCGGATTTAGGCAGCATCATATTCTCATATATATGAGGAATAGTTCCAAGAAACGAAAGTACCTGATAGTTAAGTTGCTTAGCACGAGCTCTAGTGATTGGTCCTTGTATTTGTGTGGCTGTAGGTACAGCGGTTGTATCAATAGATGGGATGTCCTCATCAGTAAACCCTCGCACGAAGAATGCTATAGGGGTAGATCTGCGGGTTCCCCGCCCTAGGGTTTCCCAAGATACAGATCGTCGGAGCATCGAAATCGCTGGAAAAATATTTTTAGGTCTACGATGCATCATTTTATGTGCTAAATGTTTCCCGTTTAGTGCGTTGGTGGATGGGTGCACCCGCGCGCTAGGTACGGCCATACCGCATGTCCCGGCGGCCCCATTTTGCACAGTTGGCAAAGTAAACAAAGTAAAAAAATCGCGCTGAGCCGCGTGGCGTTATTTTATGTGTCCTAGTAACCACTGCAAAATATGGAATTGGGATATGGAAATTATCTTGAAAAACCCTTCACGAACATGGCTATCACGTCCGGAGTTCTATGGCTTTAAGGGGAAATGAGTAGGAAACGGCCCATGGCACCACATAGTTTGTCGGAACGAGGCCATATTTGGCACGTGCGTGGAACCTAGGATGGGAAGCAAGGCCTCGGTTGCAGATTTGAAATCCGACCCACGGGCGACGATGTTTCCATTTTCGGGGTGCCGAAAGGCCTTTTTTGGTTAAGCAGCTACATGGTGCGCATTTTATTATTGCGCGAGACCTCCGCGCAGTGGTAGGATACCTCCTACGCACCACCTATCACATGACATATGCGTGCGGTAGCCATCTGGGAATCCCCCTCGCTTCTCGCCGAATCCATTGGAAACTGGCCGGATTTGAACTGGGGCCACACTTTCCTTCGCTCAATAAATGCTGCAAAAATGTTTTTAGGTCTACGACGCGTCTATTTATGTGCTAAATGTTTTCCGTTTAGCGCGTTGGTGGACGGGTGCATCCGCGCGCCCGGTACGACCATACCGCATGTCCCGGCGGCCCCGTTTTGCACAGTTGGCAAAGTGAACAAAGTCAAAAAAATCGCGCTGAGCTGCGTGGCATCATTTTATGTGTCCTTGTAACCACTACAAAAGATGGAATTGGGATACGGCAATTATCTTGAAAAACCCTTCACGAACAAGGCTATCACGTCGGGAGTTCTTTGGCTTTTAGGGGAAATGAGTAGGAAACGGCCCGTGGCTCCACATAGTTTGTCGGAACAAGGCCATATTTGGCACGTGCGTGGCCCTAGGATGGGAAGCAAGGCCCCGGTCGCAGATTTCCAATCTGACCCACGGGCGACGGTGTTTCCGTTTTGGGGTGCCGGAAGGCCCTTTTTCTGAAGCAGCTACATGGTGCGCATTTTAGTATTGCGCGAGACCTCCGCGCAGTGGTAGGATACCTCATACGCACCACCTATCACATGCCATATGCGTGCGGTAGCCATCTGGGAATCCCCCCCGCTTCCTGCGGTGTCCCGCAGAATCCGCTGGAAACTTACCGAATTTGAACTGGGGCCACACTTTCCTTCTCTCAATAAATACCGTAAAAAATGTTTTTAGGTCTACGACACAACATTTTATGTGCTTATGTTTTCCGTTTAGCGCGCTGGCGGATGGGTGCACCTGCGCGCCCAGTACGACCATACCGCATGTCCCGGCGGCCCCATTTTGCACAGTTGGCAAAGTAAACGAAGTCAAAATATTATGCTGAGCCGCGTGGCATCATTTTATGTGTCCTAGTAACCACTGCAAAAGACCATGGGTCATCTATCATCGGAGGCCGGTCAAAGGGGTAGATCTGGCCCTCGGCATAGCCCCACGTGCCTTAACTAGAACTATTATTATCATTATTATTATTATTATATGGACCTATTCTTAATATATATTAGTATATATTTAGAAAAATAAATGAAAGAAAAAACAAAAAAGGGAAGAAAAAAGAAAAAATGGGCTATGTCGATGGTTGCCGTCGACGTATGGCCGGCCCTTTGCATAGACCCCTAACCCTAAAAGAACTGCCACACACGTACGCGGTTGCCTCCCCAGTCCCCATCCCCTTCCCGAGCCTGAGCATGCGCCCCTATCACCCGCTCCACCGCAACCCGCCGTCGCCCGCGCCTCCCGAGCCGCCGCCCGCCTTCCCCCGTGCCTCCCGAGTCGCCGCCCGCCGCTGACCTGACCGTCCCCCCTCCCCCGCAGCCACCACCCGTCGCCCGCGCCTCCCCACCCATCGCCACGCCCTCCCCCGCAGGCCACCACGCCGCCCTGGCCCCTCCTCCCGCAGCCCACCGCACCGCCCCGGCCCTCTCCTCCCCTCACCGGCTGGCTCCATGGGGAGATCCACATTGAAGGTATGGTTTTTTTGCTTAGTTAATTTGTTAGTTGTTAGTTAGTTAGGATAAATTGCTTAGTTATTTAGTAGTTAGTTAGGGTAAATTGTTAGTTAGTTAGGACAAATTGTTAGTTAGTTATTTAGTAGCACTTGTTAGTTTGTTAGTTAGTTGTTAGTTTGTTAGAAATAGAAATGTGTAGTAGAAATAGAAATGGATATGTTTAATAATGGAAATAGAAATGCAAATGTGAATTTGTTCTAATAATGTGAATTTGTAATAGGCCATGCCGTGACCACCTCGACGTGAGCAACCCGACGTGACAATCCCGGATCTTGACGTGCTTCTCGACGGTCGCCGACATCGACACCTGGTTGTTCGAGTACTTCCTCTACAGCCGAGGGTGAGCTAAATTTCCAACTTCTTCTCCGCATTTTTTTATGTCACTAGATTCATTTTCCAAGTCAAGTTGCGTAACCTTGGTGTCACTTCCTGTCCTCAAGCGTTACGCGGATAAATATGCATTAGTGGTCGGCATATTTTCAACTGTAACGCTTGCGGCATTTACGGGACAGTCGGCGGATCCGTAGTTGGGTACGTTCTCCATGCTCTGCTCCGCTTCAAGTCAGGATTTCAGCAACGCCTCACCATTGTTCTCCGGATGCACATCCTCTCGTCTATTTGCCGAGACGTGTATCATGAGAGCAGTGGGGAGGTGCTGCCAAAATTTTGACTCGTACCGGGGTAGAGCATGGAGAACGTACTCAATCTACGGATCCGGCGGCTGCTAGGAGCCCACCTAGTAGAGATGTAGGTTGATGCATTCGTTTTTCCTGGTAAAAAAATTAAAATATGATGAATTTATTTTCCTATTTGATATAAATGCTATGCCTATTGACGTGGGCATTACCCTTCGGGTAACCGACATTGCCCTATCCCGTATTGTCTAGTTGGAGGCCCATGAAGGCACTTGGAGGCAAGACCGGCCGCTTGGATGGCGCACCAGAAGATTCCTTGGCGGGCAAGATAACGAAGCGGCCGAACAAGGAAAGATTAGATCTAAAGCTATTGTAAACCAAGTCGTACTCGGTTAGATCTCTTGAGACCTGGCCTCCTATATAAAGGCCAGGAGAGGGGCTGCCAAGAGACACGATCAATCTTAGCAATCTAGGCCACCAGAATGTCTAGAGCTAGGTCATCAAACACTTAGCCTCTCGACGAGATCTCAGCCGAACTATTCGGCACCCCATTGTAACCCAATATCTTCATAATCAAGAACAGACAGGCAGGACGTAAGGGTTTTACCTCATCGAGGGCCCCGAACTCGGGTAAATCGCTCTCCCCGCTTGTCCGTGAACCGATGTCTCGTGTCAGCTTGCAGGATTCCGTCAACCCTAAGCCCCAATCGGAGGGCATTGCCGAGGAGTACCCTCGACAATTGGCGCCGTCTATGGGAAGCCTGTCGGCACCAGGCAAGTCATCGGCAGTACTAGTCACGTCCGCGGTGTTCTTACTCGAATCACCGACGCCGGCAGAACCAAGAGATTCAATCCGCTATGGATCCTTTGAGTTCGTACCGCACCGAGAAGCACTTCACCCGATCCCTGCGAGACCATCTCGCGACATGGATGCTACTTTCGGTGGCGTCCACTTCATCATCGACTCTGGAGGTTTTCTTCGTCTCCCTAGGGACGGCGCATCCGACCTGAAGGCCGTGGCTTCGGAAGGCGTTCCTCCAACAGCAACCCTAAAAGTTCCCCCCAGTAGCATACAAGAGAGGAACCGAGGAAGTTTTGACGTCATGGCAGGACAGAGGAAAAGACGAAGGGGCTCACACCGCGAGGAGGAAGGATGAACAACAGCTCACCTTCGTCAGCTCGATCAAGGATGCCACGACACGTCATCAATCAGGGGTCGCACCCGTTCGCCGCACCTTTCGGCTACGGAGCAACTCGAGGCACCATGCTACTGATACGTCTCCGACGTATCGATAATTTCTTATGTTCCATGCCACATTATTGATGATATCTACATGTTTTATGCATACTTTATGTCGTATTTATGCATTTTCCGGCACTAACCTATTAACGAGATGCCGAAGAGCTAATTGTTGTTTTCTGCTGTTTTTGGTTTCAGAAATCCTACAAAGGAAATATTCTCGGAATTGGACGAAATCAACGCCCAGGGTCCTATTTTTGCACGAAGCTTCCGGAAGACCGAGGGGGAAAGGAAGTGGGGCCACGAGGCGCCGCCACAACAGGGCGGCGCGGCCCGGTCTTGGCCGCGCGGCCCCGGTGTGTGGGGCCCTTGTGTGGCCCCCGCGTTGCCCTTCCGCCTACTTAAAGCCTTCGTCGCGAAACCCCCAGTACCGAGAGCCACGATACGGAAAACCTACCGAGACGCCGCCGCCAATCCCATCTCGGGGATTCCGGAGATCGCCTCCGGCACCCCGCCGGAGAGGGGAATCATCTCCCGGAGGACTCTTCACCGCCATGGTCGCCTCCGGAGTGATGAGTGAGTAGTTCACCCCTGGACTATGGGTCCATAGCGATAGCTAGATGGTTGTCTTCTCCTCATGTGCTTCATTGTCGGATCTTGTGAGCTGCCTAACATGATCAAGATCATCTATCCGTAATTCTATATGTTGTGTTTGTCGGGATCCGATGGATAGAGAATACTATGTTATGTTGATTATCAATCTATTACCTATGTGTTGTTTATGATCTTGCATGCTCTCCGTTATTAGTAGAGGCTCGGCCAAGTTTTTGCTCTTAACTCCAAGAGGGAGTATTTATGCTCGATAGTGGGTTCATGCCTCCATTAAATCCGGGACGGTGACAGTAAAGTTCTAAGGTTGTGGATGTCTTGTTGCCACTAGGGATAAAACATTGATGCTATGTCCGAGGATGTAGTTATTGATTACATTACGCACCATACTTAATGCAATTGTCTCGTTGTTTTGCAACTTAATACTCGGAAGGGGTTCGGATGATAACCTGAAGGAGGACTTTTTAGGCATAGATGCATGCTGGATAGCGGTCTATGTACTTTGTCGTAATGCCCAATTAAATCTCACAATACTCATCATATCATGTATGTGCATGGTCATGCCCTCTCTATTTGTCAATTGCCCGACTGTAATTTGTTCACCCAACATGCTATTTATCTTATGGGATGGACACCTCTTGTGAACTGTGGACCCCGGTCCATTCTTTTACATCGAATACAATCTACTGCAATACTTGTTTTACTGTTCTTTGCAAACAATCATCATCCACACTATACATCTAATCCTTTGTTACAGCAAGCCGGTGAGATTGACAACCTCACCTGTTTCGTTGGGGCAAAGTACTTTGGTTGTGTTGTGCGGGTTCCACGTTGGCGCCGGAATCCCCGGTGTTGCGCCGCACTACATCTCGCCGCCATCAACCTTCAACGTGCTTCTTGGCTCCTCCTGGTTCGATAAACCTTGGTTTCTTTCTGAGGGAAAACTTGCCGCTGTACGCATCACACCTTCCTCTTGGGGTTCCCAACGGACGCGTGCTGTACGCATATCAAGCATATTTTCTGGCGCCGTTGCCGGGGAGATCAAGACACGCTGCAAGGGGAGTCTCCACAATCCAATCTCTCTACTTTGTTTTTGTCTTGCTTTATTTTATTTACTACTTTGTTTGCTGCATTATATCAAAACACAAAAAAATTAGCTGCTAGCTTTACTTTATTTACTGTCTTGTTCTCTATATTAAAAACACAAAAAAATTAGTTACCTGCATTTACTTTATTTAGTTTGCTTTATTTACTACTGCTAAAATGGGTACTGTTGAAAATACTAAGTTGTGTGACTTCACAACCACAAATAATAATGATTTCTTATGCACACCTATTGCTCCACCTGCTACTACAGCAGAATTCTTTGAAATTAAACCCGCTTTATCGAATCTTGTTATGCGAGAGCAATTTTCTGGTGTTAGTTCTGATGATGCTGCTGCCCATCTCAATAACTTTGTTGAATTGTTTGAAATGCAAAAGTATAAAGATGTAGATGGTGACATTATAAAATTAAAATTGTTTCCTTTCTCTTTAAGAGGAAGAGCTAAAGATTGGTTGCTATCTCTTGCCTAAGAATAGTATTGATTCATGGACTAAATGCAAGGATGCTTTTATTGGTATATATTATCCCCCTGCTAAAATCATATCTTTGAGAAGTAGCATAATGAATTTTAAACAATTAGATAATGAACATGTTGCTCAAGCTTGGGAAAGAATGAAATCTTTGGTTAAAAATTGCCCAACCCATGGATCGACTACTTGGATGATCATCCAAACCTTTTATGCAGGATTGAACTTTTCTTCGCGGAACCTATTGGATTCAGCTGCTGGAGGTACCTTTATGTCCATCACTCTTGGTGAAGCAACAAAGCTCCTTGATAATATGATGATTAATTACTCTGAATGGCACACGGAAAGAGCTCCACAAGGTAAGAAGGTAAATTCCGTCGAAGAAACCTCTTCCTTGAGTGATAAGATTGATGCTATTATGTCTATGCTTGTGAATGATAGGACTAATGTTGATCCTAATAATGTTCCGTTAGCTTAATTGGTTGCTCAAGAAGAACATGTTGATGTAAACTTCATTAAAAATAATAATTTCAACAACAATGCTTATCGGAACAATTCTAGTAATAACTATAGGCCATATCCTTATAATAATGGTAACGGTTATGGTAATTCATATGGGAATTCTTACAACAATAATAGGAACACACCCCCTGGACTTGAAGCCATGCTTAAAGAATTTATTACACAAACTGCTTTTAACAAATATGTCGAGGAAAAGCTCAATAAAATTGATATTCTCGCTTCTAAGGTTGATAGTCTTGTCTCTGATGTTGATCTTTTGAAATCGAAAGTTATGCCTAATAAGGATATTGAAAATAAAATTGTTACTACAGCAAATGCCATCCAAGTTAGAATTAATGAGAATATAAGATTGATGGCCGAATTGCATGCTAGGTGGGAAAGAGAAGAAAATGAAAAACTAGCTAAAGAAAATAATGTAGCTAAAGTTTGGACTATTACCACCACTAGTAATGTTAATGCTCCACATGTTGCTGCACCTCCTACTATCAATGATAAAATAATTGGTGTTGGCAATGTTTCCACTTCTAATGCAAAGCCCGCACAATTGCCTGAAACTGCTAAAACGCTAAAACCGGCCTGTGATAAAACTGCTGAAATTTTTTCCAACATTGGGGATGATGATCCCATTGCTTTAGATTATAATGGTTTGGATTTTGATGATTGCCACATCTCTGAAGTTATAAAGTTCTTACAAAAACTTGCTAAGAGTCCTAATACTAGTGCTATAAACTTGGCTTTCACAAAACATATTACAAATGCTCTCATAAAAGTTAGAGAGGAGAAACTAAAACTTGAAACTTCTATTCCTAGAAAGCTAGAGGATGGTTGGGAGCCCATCATTAAGATGAAGGTCAATGACTTTGATTGTAATGCTTTATGTGATCTTGGTGCAAGTATTTCCGTTATGCCCAAGAAAATCTATAATATGCTTGACTTGCCACCATTGAAGAATTGTTATTTGGATATTAATCTTGTTGATAATGCTACAAAGAAACCTTTGGGGAGAGTTGATAATGTTCGCATTACCGTTAACAATAACCTTGTCCCCGTTGATTTTTTTTGTCTTGGATATTGAATGCAATGCATCTTGTCCCATTATATTGGGAAGACCTTTTCTTCGAACTGTTGGAGCTATCATTGATATGAAGGAAGGTAATATTAAATATCAATTTCCTCTCAAGAAAGGTATGGAACACTTCCCTAGAAAGAGAATGAAGTTACCTTTTGATTCTATTATTAGAACAAGTTATGATGTTGATACTTCGTCTCTTGATAACACTTGATATACACTTTCTGCGCCTAGCTGAAAGGCGTTAAAGAAAAGCGCTTATGGGAGACAACCCATGTTTTTACCACAGCACTTTTATTTTATATTTGAGTCTTGGAAGTTGTTTACTACTGTAGCAACCTCTCCTTATCTTAGTTTTGTGTATTGTTGTGCCAAGTAAAGTCGTTGATAGTAAGGTTCATACTAGATTTGGATTACTGCGATAGCAATGCATTTCTTTGCTGTCACGAATTTCGACCTGCCTCTCGTAGGTAGCACAGAAAAATATGCCAATTTACGTGCGTGATCCTCGGATATGTACGCAACTTTCATTCAATTTGGGAATTTTCATTTGAGCAAGTCTGGTGCCTCAATAAAATCCATCTTTACGGACCGTTCTGTTTTGACGATTCTGCCTTTTATTTCGCATTGCCTCTTTTGCTATGGTGGATGAATTTCTTTGTTCCATTAATGTCCAGTAGCTTTATGCAATGTCCAGAAGTGTTAAGAATGATTATGTCACCTCTGAACATGTTAATTTTTATTGTGCACTAACCCTCTAATGAGTTGTTTCGAGTTTGGTGTGGAGGAAGTTTTCAAGGATCAAGAGAGGAGGATGATACAATATGATCAAGGAGAGTGAAAGCTCTAAGCTTGGGGATGCCCCGGTGGTTCACCCCTGCATATTTTAAGAAGACTCAAGCGTCTAAGCTTGGGGATGCCCAAGGCATCCCCTTCTTCATCGACAACATTATCGAGTTCCTCCCCCGAAACTATATTTTTATTCCATCACATCTTATGTGCTTTGCTTGGAGCGTCGGTTTGTTTTTGTTTTTGTTTGAATAAAATGGATCCTAGCATTCATTGTGTGGGAGAGAGACACTCTCCTCTGTTGCATATGGACAAATATGTCCTTAGGCTTTACTCATAGTATTCATGGCGAAGGTTGAATCTTCTTCGTTAAATTGTTATATGGTTGGAATCGGGAAATGCTACATGTAGTAATTCTAAAATGTCTTGAATAATTTGATACTTGGCAATTGTTGTGCTCATGTTTAAGCTCTTGCATCATATACTTTGCACCCATTAATGAAGAAATACATAGAGCTTGCTAAAATTTGGTTTGCATATTTGGTCTCTCTAAAGTCTAGATAATTTCTAGTATTGAGTTTTGAACAACAAGGAAGACGGTGTAGAGTCTTATAATGTTTACAATATGTCTTTTATGTGAGTTTTGCTGCATCGGTTCATCCTTGTGTTTGTTTCAAATAACCTTGCTAGCCTAAATCTTGTATCGAGAGGGAATACTTCTCATGCATCCAAAATCCTTGAGCCAACCACTATGCCATTTGTGTCCACCATACCTACCTACTACATGGTATTTCTCCGCCATTCCAAAGTAAATTGCTTGAGTGCTACCTTTAAAATTTCCATTCTTTACCTTTGCAATATATAGCTCATGGGAAAAATAGCTTAAAAACTATTGTAGTATTGAATATGTACTTATGCACTTTATCTCTTATTAAGTTGCTTGTTGTGCGATAACCATGTTTTACGGGGACGCCATCAACTACTCTTTGTTGAATATCATGTGAGTTGCTATGCATGTCCGTCTTGTCTGAAGTAAGGGAGATTTACCACTTTATTGGTTAGAGCATGCATATTGTTAGAGAAGAACATTGGGCCGCCAACTAAAGCCATGAATCATGGTGGAAGTTTCAGTTTTGGACATATATCCTCAATCTCATATGAGAACATTAATTGTTGCTACATGCTTATGCATTAAAGAGGAGTCCATTGTCTGTTGTCTATGTTGTCCAGGTATGGATGTCTAAGTTGAGAATAATCAAAAGCGAAAAATCCAAATGCGAGCTTTCTCCTTAGACCTTTGTACAGGCGGCATAGAGGTACCCCTTTGTGACACTTGGTTAAAACATGTGTATTGCGATGATCCCGGTAATCCAAGCTAATTAGGACAAGGTGCGGGCACTATTAGTACACTATGCATGAGGCTTGCAACTTTTAAGATATAATTTACATGATACATATGCTTTATTACTACCGTCGACAAAATTGTTTCTTGTTTTCAAAATAAAAGCTCTAGCACAAATATAGCAATCGATGCTTTCCTCTTTGAAGGACCTTTCTTTTACTTTTATGTTGAGTCAGTTCACCTATCTCTGTCCACCTCAAGAAGCAAACACTTGTGTTAACTGTGCATTGATTCCTACATACTTGCATATTGCACTTGTTATATTGCTTTGCATTGACAAACTATCATTGAGATATACATGTTATAAGTTGAAAGCAACCGCTGAAACTTAATCTTCCTTTGTGTTGTTTCAATGCCTTTACTTTTAATTTATTGCTTTATGAGTTAACTCTTATGCAAGACTTATTGATGCTTGTCTTTAAGTACTATTCATGAAAAGTCTTTGCTTTATGATTCATTTGTTTACTCATGTCATTACCATTGTTTTGATCGCTGCATTCATTACATATGCTTACAATAGTATGATCAAGGTTATGATGGCATGTCACTCCAGAAATTATCTTTGTTATCGTTTACCTCCTCGGGACGAGCAGGAACTAAGCTTGGGGATGCTGATACGTCTCCGACGTATCGATAATTTCTTATGTTCCATGCCACATTATTGATGATATCTACATGTTTTATGCATACTTTATGTCGTATTTATGCATTTTCCGGCACTAACCTATTAACGAGATGCCGAAGAGCCGATTCGTTGTTTTCTGCTGTTTTTGGTTTCGGAAATCCTACAAAGCAAATATTCTCGGAATTGGACGAAATCAACGCCCGGGGTCCTATTTTTGCACGAAGCTTCCGGAAGACCGAGGGGGAAAGGAAGTGGGGCCACGAGGCGCCGCAACAACAGGGCGGCGCGGCCCAGGTCTTGGCCGCGCGGCCCTGGTGTGTGTGGCCCTCGTGTGGCCCCCCGCGTTGCCCTTCCGCCTACTTAAAGCCTTCGTCGCGAAACCCCCAGTACCGAGAGCCACGATACGGAAAACCTTACTGAGTCGCCGCCGCCGCCAATCCCATCTCGGGGGATTCTGGAGATCGCCTCCGGCACCCTGCCGGAGAGGGGAATCATCTTCCGGAGGACTCTTCACCGCCATGGTCGCCTCCGGAGTGATGAGTGAGTAGTTCACCCCTGGACTATGGGTCCATAGCAGTAGCTAGATGGTTGTCTTCTCCTCATGTGCTTCATTGTCGGATCTTGTGAGCTGCCTAACATGATCAAGATCATCTATCTCGTAATTCTATATGTTGTGTTTGTCGGGATCCGATGGATAGAGAATACTATGTTATGTTGATTATCAATCTATTACCTATGTGTTGTTTATGATCTTGCATGCTCTCCGTTATTAGTAGAGGCTCCGGCCAAGTTTTTTCTCTTAACTCCAAGAGGGAGTATTTATGCTCGATAGTGGGTTCATGCCTCCATTAAATCTGGGACGGTGACGAGAAAGTTCTAAGGTTGTGGATGTGTTGTTGCCACTAGGGATAAAACATTGATGCTATGTCCGAGGATGTAGTTATTGATTACATTACGCACCATACTTAATGCAATTGTCTGTTGTTTTGCAACTTAATACTGGAAGGGGTTCGGATAATAACCTGAAGGTGGACTTTTTAGGCATAGATGCATGCTGGATAGCGGTCTATGTACTTTGTCGTAATGCCCAATTAAATCTCACAATACTCATCATATCATGTATGTGCATGGTCATGCCCTCTCTATTTGTCAATTGCCCGACTGTAATTTGTTCACCCAACATGCTATTTATCTTATGGGAGAGACACCTCTAGTGAAGCTGTGGACCCCGGTCCATTCTTTTACATCGAATACAATCTATCGCAATACTTGTTTCATTGTTCTTTGCAAACAATCATCATCCACACTATACATCTAATCCTTTGTTACAGCAAGCCGGTGAGATTGACAACCTCACTTGTTTCGTTGGGGCAAAGTACTTTGGTTGTGTTGTGCAGGTTCCACGTTGGCGCCGGAATCCCTGGTGTTGCGCCGCACTACATCTCGCCGCCATCAACCTTCAACGTGCTTCTTGGCTCTTCCTGGTTCGATAAACCTTGGTTTCTTTCTGAGGGAAAACTTGCCGCTGTACGCATCACACCTTCCTCTTGGGGTTCCCAACGGACGCGTGATGTACGCGTATCAGCTACCTTCACTCTTACATTGACCCGAAGGACGGTCGAGAGAAATCCAGTCACCTGTTAAGGAACTATCGACATTTTCTGGAAATTCGGCAGTTCTGCGACGACCTCAGGGCCGAGGCCATGTCAAGAGTTCACGCAATGGAAAGAAGGGCAGGGTCCTACAGTTATCCACCAGAACCATATGTACCGGAACCGTACGTACCAGCAGGAGGAGACGAACATGTACAAACCGAGGTGTTCCCGGAACCATGCGGGCAAGTCAACATGATCCATAAAACCAGCTTTTCAAAGAGAGAAATCAAGAAGTTCTCCCGAGAAGTAAAATATGCGGAAGTCGCCATGGTTGATACACCCGAATTCATCGACTGGTCAGATCAGAGTATCGCTTTCGGCAGGGCGAATCATCCGAAAGCTGTTCCAAGGCCCGGCCATGCGGCCCTTGTCCTTGAAGCACAGATTGGAGGGTACAATATGAGCAAAGTATTCATGGATGGAGGAAGTGGCTTGAACCTGCTATTCGCCAGCACCATGAGAGCGATGGGACTAACAGTCGATATGCTAAAAGAGTCCGACACAGGGTTCCACGGCATTATACCGACTCGACCCGCTTATTCTCTTGGTAAAACATCATTGGACGTAGTCTTCGGCACGCCCAGCAATTTCAGGAAAGAGAAGTTCGAGTTCGAAGTAGTCGACTGGGAGTCTCAGTATCACGCCATCCTCGGCAGGCCCGCGTTTGCTAAATTCATGGCCATACCTCATTATGCGTACCTGAAACTGAAGATGCCAGGCAACAACGGAACCCCAATAACCATTCATGGAAGCTTTGCTCGATCGGACAACTGCGAGAGGGTGTTCCAGAAGATCGCCTCGAAGTTCGGAGCCAAGGAAAAACTCAACACGATCGACACCGTTACAGATCACACGCAGCCACCAACCGACAATCGAAATGTAAGATCCGACGAATTTGACGCTGCAAAGGAAGCCAAGAAGCTGCAGGTGCACCCCACTGACCCGAAGAAAACGGTCAATACGTCGGCTGGCCTTACTGGCGCATAGGAAGGCGCGCTCATCGAGTTCCTCCGTGAGCGCTGGGAGATATTTGCATGGGAACCATCCGACATGCCAGGTATCCCCAGGGAACTCGCTGAGCACACCCTTAATGTTGACCCGACAGCCAAACCAGTACAGCAGTCAATGCGCCGATTCTCTGAACCAAAGAGGAAAGCAATTGGCGAAGAAATCAGTCGACTCCGTAAAGCAGGATTCATTCGGGAGCTCAAGGAAGCTGAGTGGGTGGCCAACCCTGTCATGGTGCCCAAGAAGGACACCACCGCTCTGCGCATGTGTATCGATTACACCAGCCTTAATAAACACTGTCCGAAGGACCACTTCCCGCTGCCTCGCATTGATCAGATAGTCGACTCCACGGCCGGATGCGATCGCCTCTCCTTCCTTGATGCATACTCTGGGTATAATCAGATCAAACTGAAGAAAGAAGACCAGGAGCTAACCGCGTTCATCACCCCGCACGGCGTTTTCTGTTACAACGTCATGACCTTCGGGCTAAAAAACGCAGGAGCAACCTATCAACGTTGCATGCAGGCTTGCCTTGGAGAGCAAATTGGGAGGAACATCGAGGTTTACATCGACGACATCGTGGTGAAGACGAAGCACGCTGTCACCCTCATCGATGACTTACGGGAAACTTTCGACAACTTAGACAAGTATAAAATCAAGCTAAACCCCAAAAAATGTTTCTTCGGAGTACCAGGGGGACAGGTACTCGGGTACTTCATCTCAGCCAGGGGAATTGAAGCCAACCCTTTGAAGATCAAAGCTATTCTCGACATGGAGCCGCCAAAGAATCTACACCAAGTGCAGCAGTTGGCAGGGCGACTTGCAGCGCTTAGTAGATTCATCGCCAAGCTGGGAGAAAAAGCTTTGCCCTTTTATAACTGTTGCGGTCAGAAACCCACCGGCGGGCAGCGACTGGCAACACCGTAGAGCCGGGAACAACTAGGGCTGCGGTTGGCCCCAGTCCCTCAGAGCGACGGCCCGCAAAGCCTTCTGGTCGCACGTCCGATGCTGTCGCAAGGGCGTGCCACCTGACCTATACCTGGTCAGGAAGGTGTTGGATGATGCCTCGCTTAGTTTCCTGCATGGCATACACGTAAACGTTAAATACGAGCCTCGATCGGCTCTCGGGTTGTCCCGTGAATCGGCTCAAAGAGCCGATCCACCCATGATTCGTACGAGGTGTACGAATATATGGTGGTCCTGCTTGATCAAGATAAAGCTAAAGCGATCTACGACGATTTAGGGTTTTCACCGCATAATCGGATCATCCTACTCACGATTGGGCCTCGCGCTCGCGTACGGTGATCGTAAGCCGATCCTAGACAGGGCCTAAAAACCAACACGAGGTTGATCGTCAGAACGTCCTGTCTAGGGCTAGCAAACTTCACCCTACACGCCGCTGGATCCTCCAACCCCTTGTAAGGCCTAACTATTGCGGATATTAAACTAATCCTTGAAGAACAAGGATGCAACCGTAACGGATCGGATCTACTAAACAATGATCAAGCGGGGTGCCGCCCCTACACCTAAGATAGGTGTAAGGGCGGCTAGATGTATAAGGGTTGCACTACGACAGGCATATGATACGAAGAACAATGCTAACCCTCACACATCTAAGATAACTACGTTGCTCGCCATCAAAAAGGCTTCAGCACGAGCCACGCATGAACAACGTAATAAGCTTGTCTTGCCTAGATCGCAAGATGCGATCTAGGCAGCATGGTGCTTACCGGGAGAAACCCTCGAGACGAAGGAGTTGGCGATGCGCCGAGATTTGTTTGTGTTGAACGTTGGTTGTTGTTTATTCCATAAACCCAAGATACATATTTATAGTCCAAGGGACTTTCTAATTCAGGCGTGCACCTAACCGTGCACGGGTAAAACTCCAACTCCTAACCGACACGTAATCTAATATGTTACAGATACAAGGGCAAACTAGCCCAAACTTTGCATGTAAGGCCGATTCACGTATTTCTTCTATATATATTCTTCAAGCCCATCTTGATCGCGGCCCACCTCTGACTTGGTCAAATTCTGGTGATAACACATGCCCCCCTGGTTTTGGAAATGACATTTCCAAAATCATTATGCTTTCTTTCGTCGGGTCATGTCGTAGCAGAGCAGAAACCGCCGCAGAATCCTTCATCATGATGCCTTGCCCCTTCCACTTCTCCACGTGGCCTGCGAAATTTTTCTGCTGGGCACCACTTCCTCGGGAACTGCTGTGGCATTGAATCTCCCCCATATCCCCTTTATTTAACCGTTCTACACAGTTTGCTTCTTCATCCCCTTCGCATTAGCACCCCAAAAACCCTCCTGCACCACCATGTCTTCTTCCTCCTCATCCTCTTCCGGCCTTTCCTATGGGTCCTCCTCCTCCCGCGAGACGCCGCCGGACATTCGCGCACCAGAAGAATGGGACCAGCAAGACCACGCCTCCTCCATCTGGTCCGAGGACGACAAGTCCTTGACCAGTGGGGATGAAGATCTCCAGTTCCTCGCCGACGGGGAACTGGAGTCGGAAAGCGAGGACGACCGGTTCCCCTGGGACGGCTGCCCCACCTCTGAAGAAGAGGAAGAGGAAGACGACGACGACGACGACGACGACTCCCTCGAAGGCTACCCGCCGGCGAAACGCCTCCGCATGTGGTGGGACGACGACAGCAGCGACGATGAAGACGGGGATGAAGCTCCCGTAGAGGGCTACGGGAGTAGCGACGAGGAGCCCATCGGTAGCAGTGCCGATGAGAGTTCCGAGGATGACGACGAGGGCAGCGATGGCCCGTAGATTAGGATCTACTAGTGTAGGCCTAGCAGTAGTAGATTGGTCAATAGACCCTTCTTTTGTTCTTCCTTCTTTGAGCAATCGGCTCTTCCTTTGTAAGAAATCCTGTTTATTAATGAAGAAGCTTCCCCAATCTGATTTTGCCGATTTCTTTTAAACCGATTCTCCATGAGCCGATGGCAACGCATCGGTCTCTCATAATCCGCCCTTCATCTCTTCGACCACGGGGTGACTGGAATCTTGGTCAAAACTCAAAAAGCCGATGTCAGTGCACCAAGCCTTCATGAACTATCCTTCATCCTTTCGATCAATGAGTTTGAGCTCCATCAGATCACCACCCTTGACGAAAATCGCGGCGCAGAACTAGCCGATGGCCACCCAATCGGCTTTCAAAAACAGAGCATCCACCAGGCCAGCTGCCCCCCGAGTCTCAGTCAAGGCGAAACAGAGACGAGGGCACGCCATTTAGACAAATGGATCTGGGCTAGATCATGTCTGAGAGAACTATCATGCAGAGCCAGCCAAAGCCGATCACCCCTCCTCCATTGAAAGTCGATGGCTAAGCTAAGCTAGAGATCCTCTGACACAGACCTAGAGATCCTTGTGTCTTGCACATGCTAAGCTGGAGTCGATGGCTGTGTATATATTTTTTTTTTGCGGGCCGATTTTTCTATCGGCCCCCAATATCTCACTGCACATGTATCGCACATGCTCATCTGATTAGGTGCCCCCCGAGCCGATTCTGCCAGGTAACTGCTGAAATCGGCTTCTGTGATTAGCCAAGGTTTTACTGCGCATGTTCATCCGATTAGGTGCCCCCCGAGCCGATTCTGTCAGGGAACTGCTGAAATCGGCTCTGTGGTTAGCCAGGGCGCTATGTGTGAACATCGGCTTGATTAGGACCAGTGTGGACTTCTTCTAGCTCATCAGCCGACGCAAACCCATTGCCTCATTGTCCATTAGGCTGGCGCCCCTAAACAGAATGGATGGTGAGGATAATTTTGGCCGATTGATGGAATCGGCCTCCACGTTGCTTGCTTGATGAAGGTTTTGTAATGTTCCTCCATAGATCCTTGGGGCCGATCACCTGAATCGGCATCACCACGTTCGTCCATCGATGTTTGCTCTTGTTACACGGTCAGGCCGGTGGATAAAATCAGCCTAACCCCGTTCCTTGTCACGTCGATGCGCTCGCAGTCGTCCAAATTGATGCCTGAGAGTGGCTCTTGGCCTGATGTCTCCCAAACGTCCATGCCAGCCGTTGAAATCTCGGCTGAATCATCTGCGTGGACGACTTCTACTTCATCATCATCCCACTGTATTAGGCATTGGTGCATCGTGGATGGAATGCAACA
Organism: Lolium rigidum; assembly: GCF_022539505.1. Lineage (NCBI taxonomy): Eukaryota > Viridiplantae > Streptophyta > Magnoliopsida > Poales > Poaceae > Lolium > Lolium rigidum. The sequence continues at coordinate 196,196,425 of NC_061511.1, read as the reverse complement.
GTTGGCGTGGATCCAATCTCTCCCTAGTAGGACAGCATATGTGCTCTTGCTGTCGACAATAAAGAACGTTGTAGGGACGGTTTTCCTTCCTACGGTCAGATCCACGTGCAGAACACCTTGTGCGTCAGATGCTTGGCCGTTGAAATCGCTTAGTGTCACATTGGTCTTGATTAGATCTGAGCTAGAGCGTCCCAACCGACGTAGCATGGAGTATGGCATAATGTTGACTGCCGCTCCGGTGTCCACCAACATCTTGTTAACAGGCTGCCCATTGATGTATCCTCGCAAGTACAGGGCCTTCAGATGCCTGTAACTTCTTTCTCGCGGCTTCTCAAAGATGACCGGCCGTGGGCCGCAGTCCAGTTGTGCTACAGGTGCTTCGTATAATCTTGGAGCGCTAAACTCCGTTGGAAGGATGAAGACCATGTTTGTGCCAGCCGATGTCTCATCATCGGCTTTCCTTTGTCTGGGGCGCCACTCTTTTCTTTGTGGCCGACCCTCTTCGTCCAGGGTTCGCTGAATTTTGGCGGCCAGATCAGGCCGTGCCTTCCTCAACGTGTGCAGGTATAACCTTTCAGCTTCTTCCAACCCACGCAGACGCTGAACCCTTCGCTTCGGGAACGGCTGAGCCCATCGGGGCACCACCTTGGCCGATGATACTTGTCTTCTTCATCATCGTCCTCTAGTTCCTCGAGATCTTCCACCCGAGCGGACTCGGCATGCTTGTTCCGAGGCGGGAGAGGCCCTAGACGCTTGAACACGGACACGTTAGCTGCATCCTTCTTCCTTTGTTTACATTACGGGCAATTGCCGATTGTAGGCAATCGGCTCATTCCTGAATCCCAGCGAGTGTCCGAAGAAGGGGCAGTCCCAGTGCCTATCCACGTCGTCTTGCTCCCTCGACTTTTCCTTGGCGTGGCGCTCGTATCGCTCCTCGTCGTGATCACGCGGACGACGTCTCCTGTCGTCCCTAGCCAGACGATCTTCTTTATCATCGTCGTTGTATCGCCGGCGTTGGTCGTACTGACTCACATACTTGTTGAGGAGGTGATCAGAGAGAGGTCGCTGATATCTTATGTTCTTCACTTCTCCCTCTGTGACGTAGCGCTTGCCGTCGTGGCGGAGCCGATCGCGTGGAGCGGCTTCCTCTGTGTCTTTGCTATGAGAGCAGCTGCCCTCATCTCCATCCTTACCAGAGTGGTGCCCAGGTCCCACCATGTTGATATTGCACGAGAAATCTGGCTGGCACCCTCCATGGTAAGTGTACTCCACCATGTTAATGGCGGGGAAGGGGTGTGTGTCAACCTTCATGGCGTACTGGTTGAAAATTAACCGCCCTTTTTCTATCGCCATTTGGATCTGCTGACGCCACACCCTGCAGTCGTTAGTGGTGTGGGTGAACGTGTTATGCCACTTGCAGTATGGCTTTCCGTTCAGCTCCCGCACCGTAGGGATCTTGTGGCCTTCGGGTACCTTTATATGCTTCTCCGTGAGTAAGAGATCGAAAATCTGCTCGGTTTTGGTCACGTCGAAGTCGAACCCTTTTGGAGGGCCTTGTGGCCTAACCCATTTGCAGGACACGGGGCCTGCCGCCCGAGTCCATTCAGCCACTGCCACCTCTCGATCTCCCGCAGCACCTTCATCTTCGTCTGCCTCAACCAGGGCCACCGCACGCTTGAATTTGTCCTGGTAAACATCTGGGTGGCGCTGTTCATATGCTGACAGCTTCTGCACCATGTGCGCCAATGAAGGGTAGTCTGCTTGGGAGGCCACGTCCTTAATCGATGATGAGAGACCCACCACCGCCAACTCGATCGCTTCTTTTCACTTACGTGAACCGAATAGCATCGGTTCCTAATGGTCCTGAAGCGCTGGATGTATTCCGACACCTGTTTCCCGCGCTTCTGTCGTACTTGTGCTAGATCGGCAATGCCAGCCTCGGAAGCCTCTGAGTGATACTGCTCATGGAACTGCTCTTCCAACTACTTCCAAGTCCGGATTGAATTCGGTGGCAGCGATGTGTACCACCCGAAAGCCGATCCTGTGAGGGACTGTGCGAAGAACCTCACACGCAGCTCGTCTGATGCTGAGATCGTGCCCAGCTGCGCCAAATATCGGCTCACATGCTCGATGGAGCTGGAACCATCTGATCCACTAAACTTTGTGAAGTCCGGGAGCCGATATTTGGGTGGTAGCGGGATCAATTCGTACTCGTTGGGGTACGGCTTGGTGTAGCCGAACGTCTTCCTTTTCGGCATCATGCCGAACTGATCTTTCAGAATTGTACAAATCTGATCCGCGGTGATGGCTGAAGGTGTCGAACCCTGAAGATTCGCCGGGGTGGCATACTTAGCCAGCCATGCTTGCTTTTCCGGTTCTGAGCCAAGCTGCAGGAGCTGGGCTCCGGAGGTTTGTCGGAGTGGCGTACTTAGCTAACCACGTTTGCTTCTCAAGATCTGCTCCCGACGTTCCTCCCGGCTGTTCCGCGAGGCCTCTGCTGTTGCAGCCTGGTTCGAGAGTGCCCGAGTGCCGCCGTCCAGTACGTATGCGCACGCGTATCCGTGCGGGATCTCCTTGGGCGCCTCGGGTAGGAATTGGTAGTCACTAGGATCACCACCAATCTTGTAGACGACGTATGCCGATGAGTTCGGCACTTCTGGTGCTGCCCATGCGAACGGCAGCGGTGGATGGCACTGGAGTGGCATCTCTCCTTTGTAAGTCCCCAGAGCTGGTCCCGACGGAGAATACCGATGGCCCATGATTTCCTGGATCACGCGCAGAGCGACACGCTCCAAAGTGTTCACCAGGCTCTCGAGTGGCGGTGCAGCGAATGAGCCACCATGTAGTTGATCTCCCGACGCAGCGACCTGGTGCGTTCTTCCGACGGGCGGACAGGTCCACTCCATCGAGTGCGCCTTCGGTGAGAACCCCTTCCACTCGACGCCATGGGAGCGGGTTCTCGTGGAAAGAGCCGATGAGTTCGGCTTCGAGGACTGCCTTGATCTCGTCATGCTTCTTCTTGAGCTCGTCGGTCGGATCCTCGTACTTGACCGGAGTGCTTTCCGCCATCTCGGATGTAGATGGCGATGCGGTGGATGTCGAAGATTGTCCCACCGGGCGTGCCGAGAATGTGTTGCGGTCGGAAACCCACCGGCGGGCAGCGGCCGGCAACACCGTAGAGCCGGGAACAACTAGGGCTGCGGCTGGCCCCGGTCCCTCGGAGCGACGGCCCGCAAAGCCTTCCGGTCGCACGTCCGATGTCTGTCGCAAGGGCGTGCCACCTGACCTATACCTGGTCGGGAAGGTGTTGGATGATGCCTCGCTTAGTTTCCTGCATGGCATACACGTAAACGTTAAATACGAGCCTCGATCGGCTCTCGGGTTGTCCCGTGAATCGGCTCAAAGAGCCGATCCACCCATGATTCGTACGAGGTGTACGAATATATGGTGGTCCTGCTTGATCAAGATAAAGCTAAAGCGATCTACGACGATTTAGGGTTTTCACCGCATAATCGGATCATCCTACTCACGATTGGGCCTCGCGCTCGCGTACGGTGATCGTAAGCCGATCCTAGACATGGCCTAAAAACCAACACGAGGTTGATCCTCGGAACGTCCTGTCTAGGGCTAGCAAACTTCACCCTACACGCCGCTGGATCCTCCAACCCCTTGTAAGGCCTAACTATTGCGGATATTAAACTAATCCTTGAAGAACAAGGATGCAACCGTAACGGATCGGATCTACTAAACAATGATCAAGCGGGTGCCGCCCCTACACCTAAGATAGGTGTAAGGGCGGCTAGATGTATAAGGGTTGCACTACGACAGCATATGATACGAAGAACAATGCTAACCCTAACACATCTAAGATAACTACGTTGCTCGCCATCAAAAAGGCTTCAGCACGAGCAACGCATGAACAACGTAATAAGCTTGTGCTGCCTAGATCGCAAGATGCGATCTAGGCAGCATGGTGCTTACCGGGAGAAACCCTCGAGACGAAGGAGTTGGCGATGCGCCGAGATTTGTTTGTGTTGAACGTTGGTTGTTGTTTATTCCATAAACCCTAGATACATATTTATAGTCCAAGGGACTTTCTAATTCAGGCGTGCACCTAACCGTGCACGGGTAAAACTCCAACTCCTAACCGACACGTAATCTAATATGTTACAGATACAAGGGCAAACTAGCCCAAACTTTGCATGTAAGGCCGATTCACGTATTTCTTCTATATATATTCTTCAAGCCCATCTTGATCGCGGCCCACCTCTGACTCGGTCAAATTCTGGTGATAACAATAACCTGATGAAAAAGTCAGAAAAGGTCGAGTGGACAAAAGAGGCGCAGGAGTCCTTCGATAACCTGAAGAAAATCCTGTCGACGTCCCCAGTCCTCGTCACCCCGCACGAAAAAGAAACGCTACTTATGTACATAGCCGCAACAAAACAAGTCTTCAGCAGCGTCTTGGTCGTTGAGCGAGAAGAGGCGGGAAAAGTCCACGGTGTTCAAAGGCCTGTTTACTACCTCAGCGAAGTGCTCACACCTGCAAAGCAGAGATACCCTCACCATCAGAAGCTGGCGTACGCAGTATGGAAGTCGGCTCGCAAGCTGCGTCATTATTTCACGGAGCATCCGATTATCGTCGTAAGTGAAGCCCCGTTGAAGAGCATAATGACTAATCCAGAAGCCACGGGTCGAGTGTCCCAATGGGCCATCGAAATAACGCCACACGACATAACTTACGTTAATCGAACGGCGATAAAATCCCAAGTCCTCCCAGATTTCGTGGCAGATTGGATCCAGTCGCAGACACCAGCAGCACCCGACATGTCGGGGTCATGGACAATGTACTTCGACGGGTCAAAACAGAGCACGGGCGCAGGAGCAGGAGTAATATTGATATCACCGCAGGGAGATAAGATGAAGTACATACTACGTATGAATTTCTCCCTGCCGACGAACAATGAAGCAGAGTATGAAGCGCTGCTGCACGGGATGAAGATGGCGAAAGCATGCAGGGCAACTCGCCTAGAAATCTACGGAGATTCAAACTTGGTGGTGCAGCAGTCGATGAACCTATGTGACGCAGTCAGCGACAACATGATCGCTTATCGACAGTTGTATCAAAATATGGAGGCCAAGTATATTGGCAGAGCCAGCAATGAAGAAGCCGACACTCTGGCGAATATCGGGTCCATGTGCTCCCCCATCCCAGACGGAGTGTTTTACAAAGTCATTGCCCAGCGATCGATAAAGGAGAAAGCTTCGGCACCTTCAAAATCATCGACAGATGAATCAGCGGCGGAATAGCAGCAAACTGTCGAAGAACTTTCACCTTCGTCGGTGGAGCAAGTCCTCCTCCTCGAGCCGCTGTGGACCAAACCATTACTGGCATACTTGACGAAGCAGGAGTTGCCAGAGGATTCTGTGGAAGCAAGGCAGATCGTCAGACGGTCAAAGGCCTTCACTGTGATCAATGGCGAGCTTTACAAGCGTAGCATCTCGGGTATCCTCCAAAGGTGTATCGCCATTGACGATGGAAAAGCACTACTGCGCGAGATACATGAGGGAACCTGCGGACACCACGCAGGAAGCAGGGCCCTTGTAGCAAAAGCCTTCAGGGCAGGATTTTACTGGCCAACAGCAGCGTCGGATGCTCGAGATCTAGTCATTAAATGTGACCCCTGCCAGCGCTTTTCCCCAAAACCACACGCCCCCGCAACAGATCTAATAACAATACCTCTAGCCTGGCCCTTTGCTCAGTGGGGACTCAACCAAGTTGGACCACTGCCGAGGTCATCGCCTGGAGGGCACACGTATTTGCTGGTCGCATTCGACAAGTTCACCAAGTGGATCGAGGCAGTGCCCGTTCGAAACCAAAAGGCCGAAACAGCAGTTCAGTTTTTCAGAGGAATAACTTGTCGGTTTGGTATGCCCCACAGCATCGTCACAGACAACGGAACTAACTTTGACTCCAAAGAGTTCCGAAAGTTCTGCGACGACGGAGGAATCAAATTAAAGTTTGCATCAGTAAGCCACCCGCAGACCAACGGGCAGGTGGAAAGGATCAACGGTCTAATAGGGGATGGCCTCAAGAAACGCCTTACAGGCACGGCTGGATCCTAGGTCGAGGAGCTACCATCTGTACTATGGAGCTTGCGCACTACGCCTAATAGGTCGACTCAGTACACCCCGTTTTTCTTGGTGCACGGAGCCGAAGCAGTCCTACCAGCCGACATTCGGTTCGAAGCTCCTCGGGTGACAGCGTATACAGAATCTTCTTCCAACATCGCGCTGCAGGACGCCGTGGACCTTCTCGACGAAGCACGAGACATTGCATTGGCAAGAACGGCGGTGTATCAACAGGCGTTGAGGAATTATCACAGCTGACGGATACGCAGTCGAAGCTTTAATGTTGGGGACATGGTACTTCGGCTGAAGCAAGAAAGACCCCTGAAACTTGAATCCCCATGGGAAGGACCTTACATCGTTACTGAAGTGATACCAGGAGGAGCATATCGGCTCAAAAATCTAGCTTCAGGAAAAGACGTTGGGAATCCATGGAACATCGCACAGTTGCGACGGTTCTATACATAGGATGTAGTTGTTTTTACTTACTTGACATCCCTTAAGGTTGCTTTTGCATTATGAATAAAGTTCTAATCAAGTTTTCTACCTTTTTCTTAGTTCAGGCCCTATCACCCGAACATATCGTTTGGGGCCCCAAACCATTGGCTCTTACTCCCATCGGGAGCGCTGGCCTGAAGAATACGCTTACACAGTGTCATTGATTAAATACTCTCAACGAGGGCTAAGATTAATGACGCACCAAAACAACCAATCCAAGCCTCGAAAAATACGCGAGTGCTGCAGTCAATGGTTACAAGTTCACAAAATAAGGCTCAAACCGGTGCACCGCGTGACGAAGCCAAGCGTCTAATTCCCTCGATTAAGTCGATGGGTCTCGCTCTTACAAAAACTTACATATCGGCTTCGCAATAACATTGCAAAATTCAATGAAGTCGTCGAGAGAGCAGGTTGAACTGATCACTCAGCCGCCCTCGACAATAAATTATCAATCAAACTAGTATAGCGTGTAGCGCACGCGGTAAGCTTGTACAAAACAATCTTATGCAGGTACAAGGTTATTACATTCATGACTGGGCTCCCTGGTTCCCTTGACCCCTCGTTTCTCTCTCAAGACACGACTCCATCCGAGAGACAATGGTATACGCAGGGCCTCTAGCAATATCATAATACTGGCCTAAACTCCTCTCAGTGTTTGCTACGGCCCTCAAGTCTAAGGATGGATGGCATGCCAATACCGAAGCAAAAGAAAGCTCAGCACCAGCCAGAAGCTCTTTTCGCACCAACTGCCGAATCCTTTTGGGCGACTTGAATCGGGTGAACAGGGCAGACAAGGTTTCGGGAGCCTGATCCAGGGGAAACAAGGTATTCCAGACCATCGTGAGATGGGCATGGAACTTATCGAAGTAGTAATGTGCCTTCTCCACCCGATGCTCAAACTTCGCCATAATAACGGCTTTCGGATGATGCAGCCATAGATCGTGCTTTGGGTGAGCAGCATCAGTCATCGCCTCGACCTTCTCATGAATCTTCCTGTCTTCCTCGGATTTATCTGAAGATACAACTGGAAAGGAATGAATATCAGTTAAATAGAACACCCGAGCTACGCCAGGAGTCAAAAGATGGGGAAAACACTCACAACCCAAACTTTCGGTGGCAACATGAAGACCATCGAGAGCATGTTGCTCGATAGCGGTTGCTATTTCCCCTTTTTTCTTCACCAACGCTGCCATGGCCCGAATAGAAGTAATGTCTTTATTTAAACGAGAAACCTAGTCACGTAAGCGGCGGATAAGGTCTGATTCATCGTTATTCGAAGGATCTGAGGAAAGCTCGGCACGGGAAGAAGATGAAGTGATCTGCAGTACAATCTTTGGTTCATAACAACATTAGCATAAAACTCCCATCGGGAGCGCTTGGCGTATATATTACATTCAAAAGATCGTTTGAATTGGCAATAGAGCCGAAGTAAAACAGGTCTAAGTCAAATTGCAAGTGGTCTCGATTACAAGTCTTCAAGCAAAAGTTCAAGGATGCACTGATGATGAGTCAGGAGCAGCTTCAGGAGCGGGCTTAGCCTATGTTTCATCTACCAACTTCAGGAGTCGGTTGGCACAAGTCATTGCCGATCTTTTAAAGGGTTCGAGGTCGACTACGTGGTTGTCGTCATCCACATGAAAGGCCTTAGATAACTCCTCCAAATTAGACCCCATCCCGTGGCCCATTAGCAGCTGGAAAGTAAGAACCGCCCCAAACAAGCGAGAACGGCGTTTCAATACCTCCACAGGATCGGGAGAGTCGACAAGAAAAGCATCCACCATCTCGCCAAGGGTCTTGTCCTGCTTCAGCTTCGGGAAGATCATCGAGTACAGCCTCGACAACGCTCCTTTAGTCTTTTGCAGAAGTCCAAGGACTTGGACATTAGACTCCGCAGCAGGCGACATGGCATCGGATGTGGAGTCCTCCCGAAGCTGGTGGCGTCGAGTGACGGTTATATTGGCGGCCTCTGAAAGGAAGATAGATCAGCAGCCAAAAAGGAAGTACCAAAAATGAAAACTATGTGTCGTGAACCTTACCCAATAAATCCTTGATGGATTCACGGAGGACGCCTTCCTTTTTATCGACTGCAACCGCTGCCGCACGCCTGGCGTCCTGCTCATCCTTCATCTGCTGCTTCAGCTTCGACACCTCCTCCTTCAGCAAGGCATTTTCCTTCTTGACGTCGGCGGCGAGCCTGTTGGCCTCCAGCACTTGATCAGCCGAAGATTTGACAGTCTTCCGAAGCTGGGCGTTCTCAGCCTCCAGTCGGGTAAACTGCTCGGCGAAATCTACCACAGCATCGACTGTGGCGTAAATAGGCTTCAGCAAGGGAAATCAGGGAGACTCAGTCGACGTAAAGAAAATTCAGCAAAGCAAGGTAAAATAAATACTTACGTGATCGCGAGAAGCTGATGGAGTAGGAGCATCGCCAGGAGGAATAACCTTCGACACTGGAATCTTTTCCACGGTCGTCCTCGTAGGAGGCGTCGACTTGGCAGGAGAAGGATTCGGTTCCTTAGCCGATGCTGCTCTCTCAGCAGATAACTTAGCCCTCTTCGCCAGAGGGACAAGATCGTCATCAGAGCTACTTCAGAAAAGAAAATGATTAGTATACAAAAAGACAAAGATTAAGTTGTAAGGGAGCAAAGATACTTACAGTTCCAAGTCATCCTCGGCAGCGAAAAAGCCTGATGGCCCCTTGTCGGCAGGAGAAGGCGGAGAAGCTCCAACGACATCATTATCTCGGTCGCTGGGACTAGATTCAGCCGTCGTGATAAAATCTTCGTCTATCTGCAAGCGACGCTTGCTCCTGGTAAAAGCGACCTCTTCGACAGTGTCGTCCTCCTGGACATCGCTGTCCTCAAGGACTTGCTGGGCGTCCTCGGTCCCCTCGGAATCGTCATCATCATCCTCTGGTTCCACACCGCTTTCCGGTGTGGGAGGATAGCATTGAACGACGGTGGAGGCCTATCAAGAAGAAAAAGTTAAGTTTGTAAAACACAACGAAGAGAGAAGAAATGAAAGCAAGCAAAGAGCGGTAGAGATTACCTCAGTCGGGAGATGGTCGAAATCGTAAGGAGGACGAGCCGATGTCAAGACAATGTCATACTAAGGCACGTCAAGCGACGAACCTCGTCCCGAAGCTCATCTCCCGACAGGTCAGCAGAGCTGATCCTTGACTTGTCGGTCTTGCCGGTATAAAGCCATAACTGATGGGTTCGAGACATTAGCGGCTGCACTCGACGTTGTAGGAATACTGAAACTACTTCAGTGCCGCACATCGTCAAGCCTCCCGTGTTCTTCAGGAAGACGACCCGCTCAAACAGTCTGTCGGCTGTCGCCCTCTCTTCGGGAGAAAGGGCGTTTCGCCAGGACTTTTTCTTGTGAGCCACCAAGACGTCATCAAAGTGAGGGAGATTCGAGCGCCGCCCGGGCACTATGGGATCACGCAGGTAAAACCACTTGTTGCGCCAGCCCTGGACGGACTCCTTCATTGGATAGTCGAAGTAGTCGACCTCCTTCCTGACAACAAAGCCAACGCCACCGACGACGGGGGGGGGGGGGGGCATTGCTTTCATTGTGGCGCTTCACATAGAAGATCTTCCTCCAAAGACCCCAGTGAGGGTCAATGCCGAGGAAGGCCTCGCAAACAGTGATGAAGATGGAGAGATGGAGGATGGAGTTTGGGGTCAGCTGCCAGAGCTGGATCCCGTAGAAGAAAAGAAGAGAGCGAAGGAACTTGTGGGCCGGAAGAGGAAGGCCACGGAACAAAAAGGCAACGAACATGACAGTGAAACCCTTTGGGGGGCTTGGGCGAGAAACCGCACCTGGAAGACGAATATCATCTTCAGATGCGGAGATGAAGCCGAGGGCGCGCAGCTTGTTGATGTCACGGTTGGAAATGGCGGAGGCACTCCAATCGCGGCTAACTTTGGCCGCGTCCGAAGTGCTGGCGCTCTTCTTCTTGCCCATGGCGTGCGGAACTTCTGACGAAGAAACAGAGGAAGCAGGAAGGTTTGGGCGAGGAGATGAGCAGTAAGAGGTGTGAAAGGTAAAAACATGGAGGCCCTCTATTTATGCCGTAAGAATCTGTGTGAGATCGTGGCCATAACTCCACAGGCGTCGTGGGAGGTGGAGCGGATTTGGCTGTACACGTGGCGCTTGAAGAGAGAACGGAACCGGCGGCCCATTATTCCCACGTTGTGTGAAAATCGAGGGGACGCCTCGGTCGCCGCGCGTGCCCTGGTCAAGTCCTAAAAACTGCCCGCGCAGAACTAGGGTGGGCCCGTCAGGTCAAGTCTTGTCAATCAAACCACAGCAGCCGCACGTCAACAGTGACGTCATAGAGATTGTTGTAAGCACTCGAAGAAATAATGAAAAGGTATCGGGTGGTGATCTTGAGTCTATGCACAGATTGAGAAGCATCTGCACTTAGACTCGGGGGGCTACTCCCATCGGGAGCGCTGACGCGCACCCGATAGATTGAGGACTCGAAGAAAAAATGAAGAGAAAGGAGGTTGCTTAGCCTGAGTCTACGCACGGATTACAAGCATCCGTACCTAGACTCGGGGGCTACTCCCATCGGGAGCGCTGAATGCGCACCCGACAGAACTTTTTTGCACTCCAGGATCATGCCCGGGGACTTGATTCTGTGTAGGGTAACGTTGTTTTGCCATCGGCAGTTAACGAACAGAAGTTGGGCACGTTACTTATCATCTCTTGCATACGGAAAATATATCGGATGACCGATGAAGACTTGTAGAAAAACTTCGGCAGAGTAAAATGTTCGAGTGGTACAACTTGAGTCTATGCACGGATTGCAAGCATCCGTACCTAGACTCGGGGGCTACTCCCATCGGGAGCGCTGATGCGCACCCGACAAAAGAAGATGATGCTAACTCAAGATAAACGAGGGCGATCAAGGAGAAGAACATCAGAAGGAGACATGCTTCAGTCCCCACCCGAACTATGTTCGATTGGACACTCGGGGGCTACTGACGTGGGCATTACCCTTCGGGTAACCGACATTGCCCTATCTCGTATTGTCTAGTTGGAGGCCCATGAAGGCACTTGGAGGCAAGACGGGCCGCTTGGATGGCGCACCAGAAGATTCCTTGGAGGGCAAGATAACGAAGCGGCCGAACAAGGAAAGATTAGATCTAAAGCTATTGTAAACCAAGTCGTACTCGGTTAGATCTCTTGAGACCTGGCCTCCTATATAAAGGCTAGGAGAGGGGCTGCCGAGGGACATGATCAATCTTAGCAAGCTAGGCCACCAGAAAGTCTAGAGCTAGGTCATCAAAACACTTAGCCTCTCGACGAGATCTCAGCCGAACTATTCGGCACGCCATTGTAACCCAATATCTTCATAATCAAGAACAGACAGGCAGGACGTAAGGGTTTTACCTCATCGAGGGCCCCGAACCTAGGTAAATCGCTCTCCCCGCTTGTCTGTGAACCGATGTCTCGTGTCAGCTTGCAGGATTCCGTCAACCCTAAGCCCCAATCGGAGGGCATTGCTGAGGAGTACCCTCGACACCTGTGGTTTGGCTTCCAATAAAGCAGAGGATGGCTGATAATGGATGGATGTACACCGGCTGTGTTAGTGCGACTAATAAAACAGATGAGTGGATAAAGAAGACTTGGCATTTAGTGAAGGAGTTGGCGCGTGGTACAAAACAGAAGGTTCAGCCACTTTGCCCGTGCAATCGTTGCTTGAAGCATCACCGTCGTGGAAAGGATGACTGATACGCGTACAGCACGCGTCCGTTGGGAACCCCAAGAGGAAGGTGTGATGCGTACAGCGGAAAGTTTTCCCTCAGTAAGAAACCAAGGTTTATCGAACCAGTAGGAGCCAAGAAGCACGTTGAAGGTTGATGGCGGCGGGATGTAGTGCGGCGCAACACCCGAGGATTCCGGCGCCAACGTGGAACCTGCACAACACAACCAAAGTACTTTGCCCCAACGAAACAGCGAGGTTGTCAATCTCACCAGCTTGCTGTAACAAAGGATTAGATGTATAGTGTGGATGATGATTGTTTGCAGAAAACAGTAGAACAAGTATTGCGATAGATTGTATTCGATGTAAAAGAATGGACCGGGGTCCACAGTTCACTAGAGGTGTCTCTCCCATAAGATAAATAGCATGTTGGGTGAACAAATTACGGTTGGGCAATTGACAAATAGAGAGGGCATGACCATGCACATACATGATATGATGAGTATTGTGAGATTTAATTGGGCATTACGTCAAAGTACATAGACCGCTATCCAGCATGCATCTATGCCTAAAAAGTCCACCTTCGAGTTATCATCCGAACCCCTTCCGAGTATTAAGTTGCAAACAACGAGACAATTGCATTAAGTATGGTGCGTAATGTAATCAATAACTACATCCTCGGACATAGCATCAATGTTTTATCCCTAGTGGCAACAAGCACATCCACAACCTTAGAACTTTCTATCATTGTCCCAGATTTAATGGAGGCATGAACCCACTATCGAGCATAAATAGTCCCTCTTGGAGTTAAGAGTAAAAACTTGGCCGAGCCTCTACTAATAACGGAGAGCATGCAAGATCATAAAAAACACATAGGTAATAGATTGATAATCAACATAACATAGTATTCTCTATCCACCGGATCCCAACAAACACAACATATAGCATTACAGATAGATGATCTTGATCATGTTAGGCAGCTCACAAGATCCAACAATGAAGCACATAAGGAGAAGACGACCATCTAGCTACTTCTATGGACCCATAGTCCAGGGGTGAATGATACGTCTCCGACGTATCGATAATTTATTATGTTCCATGCCACATTATTGATGATATCTACATGTTTTATACACATTATATGCCATATTTATGCGTTTTCCGGAACTAACCTATTGACGAGATGCCGAAGTGCTAGTTCCTATTTTCTGCTGTTTTTGGTTTCAGAAATCCTAGTAACGAAATATTCTCGGAATCGGACGAAATCAACGCCCAGGTTCCTATTTTGCCCGGAAGCATCCAGAACACCCGAGAGTCGCCAGAGTGGACCCACAGGGGGGCCAGATGATAGGCCGGCGCGGCCCAGGCCCTGGCCGCGCCGCCTTATGGTGTCATCGCCCCTTCGACCTTCTGACGCCGCCTCTTCGCCTACATAAAGGTCCCAGACCTAAAACCTCGGACGAAAAAAGCCACGGTACGAGAAACCTTCCAGAGCCGCCGCCATCGCGAAGCCAAGATGCGGGGACGGAGTCTCCGTTCCGGCACGCCGCCGGGACGGGGAAGTGCCCCGGAAGGCTCCTCCATCGACACCACCGCCATCTCCATCAACGCTGCTGTCTCCCATGAGGAGGGAGTAGTTCTCCATCAAGGCTCGGGGCTGTACCGGTAGCTATGTGGTTAATCTCTCTCCTATGTGCTTCAATACAATAATCTCATGAGCTGCCTTACATGATTGAGATTCATATGATGATGCTTGTAATCTAGATGTCATTATGCTACTCAAGTGGGTTTTACTTATGTGATCTCCGGAGACTCCTTGTCCCACGTGTGTAAAGGTGACAGTGTGTGCACCGTGTGGGTCTCTTAGGCTATATTTCACAGAATGGCGTAGTGAAGTGCTTATTTATATCTCTTTATGATTGCAATGTGTTTTGTATCACAATTTATCTATGTGCTACTCTAGTGATGTTATTAAAGTAGTTTTATTCCTCCTGCACGGTGTAATGGTGACAGTGTGTGCATCTCGTGTTAGTACTTGGCGTAGGCTATGATTATGATCTCTTGTAGATTATGAAGTTAACTATTGCTATGATGGTATTGATATGATCTATTCCTCCTACATAGTGTGAAGGTGACGAGTGTGCATGCTATGTTAGTACTTGGTTTAGTTGTGTTGATCTGTCATGCACTCTAAGGTTATTTAAATATGAACATTGAATATTGTGGAGCTTGTTAACTCCGGCATTGAGGGTTCGTGTAATCCTACGCAATTAGTGGTGTTCATCATCCAACAAGAGAGTGTAGAGTATGCATTTATCTATTCTGTTATGTGATCAAAGTTGAGAGTGTCCACTAGTGAAAGTCTAATCCCTAGGCCTTGTTCCTAAATACGCTATCGCTGCTTGTTTCTTGTTTTTCTTGCGTTACTACTGCTGCGTTACTACTGCTTGTTTACTGTCCTGGGCAAAGCACTTTTCTGGGGTCGTTGCCACTGCTCATACTTATTTACCACCTGTATTTCACTATCTCTTCGCCGAACTAGTGCACCTATTAGGTGTGTTGGGGACACAAGAGACTTCTTTCTTTGTGGTTGCAGGGTTGCATGAGAGGGATATCTTTGACCTCTTCCTCCCTGAGTTCGATAAACCTTGGGTGATCCACTTAAGGGAAACTTGCTTGCTTGTTCTACAAACCTCTGCTCTTGGAGGCCCAACACCTGTCTACAAGAATAGAAGCACCCGTAGACATCAAGCTATTTTCACGGCGCCGTTGCCGGGAGGAAAGGTAAAAGGTACTCACACTCCGGATCTCGGCTACTAAGCTATTTTCGCCGTTGTAAGTACTCGAAGCTATTTCCTTTAGATCCTGCAATTGCATCTTTTTGTTTCTTGTTTACACTAGTTTGGCATAATGGACAACAATGAGCTTCTTATTCTATTTCCTGATTTAAGACATGGATGGTTTGATGCGAAAATTAAAAAACCCATGGAACATATTAGTATGAACACTTTGAATACCATTGTTGCTAATGATATAGAAAGTTCTAAGCTTGGGGAAGCTGGTTCTGATGAGCATGATCTTTTTAGTCCCCCAAGCATTGAGGAGAAATTTTTCTTTGATGATACTTTGCCTCCTATTTATGATGATTATAATGATAGTGGTCTTTTGGTGCCACCTACTATGGAGAGTGAATTTTATTATGATTACAATATGCCTCCTATATTTGATGATGAGAATAATAATGATAGCTACTTCGTTGAATTTGCTCCCACTACAACTAATAAAATTGATTATGCTTATGTGGAGAGTAATAATTTTATGCATGAGACTCATGATAAGAATGCTTTATGTGATAGTTATATTGTTGATTTTGCTCATGTTGCTACTGAAAGTTATTATGAGAGAGGAAAATATGGTTGTAGAAATTTTCATGTTACTAAAATGCCTCTCTATGTGCTGAAATTTTTGAAGCTACACTTGTTCTATCTTCCTATGCTTGTTACTTTGCTCTTCATGAACTTGTTTATTTACAAGACTCCTATGCATAGGAAGCATGTTAGACTTAAATTTGTTTTGAATTTGCCTCTTGATGCTCTCTTTTGCTTCAAATACTATCTCTTGCGAGTGCATCATTAAAACTGCTGAGCCCATCTTAATGGCTATAAAGAAAGAACTTCTTGGGAGATAACCCATGTGTTTATTTTGCTACAGTAATTTTGTTTTATATTTGAGTCTTGGAAGTTGTTACTACTGTAGCAACCTCTCCTTATCTTAGTTTTGTGTTTTGTTGTGCCAAGTAAAGTCTTTGATAGTAAAGTAAATACTAGATTTGGATTACTGCGCAGAAACAGATTTCTTTGCTGTCACGAATCTGGGTCTAATTCTCTGTAGGTAACTCAGAAAATTATGCCAATTTACGTGAGTGATCCTCAGATATGTACGCAACTTTCATTCAATTTGGGCATTTTCATTTGAGCAAGTCTGGTGCCTCAATAAAATCCATCTTTACGGACTATTCTGTTTTGACAGATTCTGCCTTTTATTTCGCATTGCCTCTTTTGCTATGATGGATGAATTTCTTTGTTCCATTAATGTACAGTAGCTTTATGCAATGTCCAGAAGTGTTAAGATTGATTGTGTCACCTCTGAACATGTTAATTTTTATTGTGCACTAACCCTCTAATGAGTTGTTTCGAGTTTGGTGTGGAGGAAGTTTTCAAGGGTCAAGAGAGGAGGATGATATACTATGATCAAGAAGAGTGAAAAGCTCTAAGCTTGGGGATGCCCCGGTGGTTCACCCCTGCATATTTCAAGAAGACTCAAGCGTCTAAGCTTGGGGATTCCCAAGGCATCCCCTTCTTCATCGACAACATTATCAGGTTCCTCCCCTGAAACTATATTTTTATTCGGCCACATCTTATGTGCTTTGCTTGGAGCGTCGGTTTGTTTTTGTTTTTTGTTTTGCTTGAATAAAATGGATCCTAGCATTCACTGTATGGGAGAGAGACACGCTCCGCTGTAGCATATGGATAAGTATGTCCTTAGGCTTTACTCATAATATTCATGGCGAAGTTTCTTCTTCGTTAAATTGTTATATGGTTGGAATTGGGAAATGCTACATGTAGTAATTCTAAAATGTCTTGGATAATTTGATACTTGGCAATTGTTGTGCTCATGTTTAAGCTCTTGCATCATATATACTTTGCACCCATTAATGAAGAAACACATAGAGCTTGCTAATTTGGTTTGCACATTTGGTTTCTCTAAAGTCTAGATAATTTCTAGTATTGAGTTTTGAACAACAAGGAAGACGGTGTAGAGTCTTATAATGTTTACAATATGTCTTTTATGTGAGTTTTGCTGCACCGTTCCTCCTTGTGTTTGTTTCAAATAACCTTGCTAGCCTAAACCTTGTATCGAGAGGGAATACTTCTCATGCATCCAAAATCCTTGAGCCAACTACTATGCCATTTGTGTCCACCATACCTACCTACTACATGGTATTTCTCCGCCATTCCAAAGTAAATTGCTTGAGTGCTACCTTTAAAATTCCATCATTCACCTTTGCAATATATAGCTCATGGGACAAATAGCTTAAAAACTATTGTGGTATAGAATATGTACTTATGCACTTTATCTCTTATTAAGTTGCTTGTTGTGCGATAACCATGCTTCTGGGACGCCATCAACTATTCTTTGTTGAATATCATGTGAGTTGCTATGCATGTCCGTCTTGTCTGAAGTAAGAGAGATCTACCACCTTAATGGTTGGAGCATGCATATTGTTAGAGAAGAACATTGGGCCGCTAACTAAAGCCATGATTCGTGGTGGAAGTTTCAGTTTTGGACATATATCCTCAATCTCATATGAGAATAATAATTGTTGCCACATGCTTATGCATTAAAGAGGAGTCCATTATCTGTTGTCCATGTTGTCCCGGTATGGATGTCTAAGTTGAGAATAATCAAAAGCGAGAAATCCAAAATGCGAGCTTTCTCCTTAGACCTTTGTACGGGCGGCATGGAGGTACCCCATTGTGACACTTGGTTAAAACATGTGTATTGCGATGATCCGGTAGTCCAAGCTAATTAGGACAAGGTGCGGGCACTATTAGTATACTATGCATGAGGCTTGCAACTTGTAAGATATAATTTTCATAACTCATATGCTTTATTACTACCGTTGATAAAATTGTTTCTTGTTTTCAAAATAAAAGCTCTAGCACAAATATAGCAATCGATGCTTTCCTCTTTGAAGGACCTTTCTTTTACTTTTATGTTGAGTCAGTTCACCTATTTCTCTCCACCTCAAGAAGCAAACACTTGTGTGAACTGTGCATTGATTCCTACATACTTGCATATTGCATTTGTTATATTACTCTATGTTGACAATATCCATGAGATATACATGTTACAAGGTGATAGCAACCGCTGAAACTTAATCTTCTTTTGTGTTGCTTCAATACCTTTACTTTGAATTATTGCTTTATGAGTTAACTCTTATGCAAGACTTATTGATGCTTGTCTTGAAAGTACTATTCATGAAAAGTCTTTGCTTTATGATTCATTTGTTTACTCATGCCATTACCATTGTTTTGTCGCTGCATTCATTACATATGTTTACAATAGTATGATCAAGGTTATGATAGCATGTCACTTAAGAAATTATCTGTGTTATCGTTCACCTGCTCGGGACGAGCAGAAACTAAGCTTGGGGATGCTGATACGTCTCCGACGTATCGATAATTTCTTATGTTCCATGCCACATTATTGATGATATCTACATGTTTTATACACATTATATGCCATATTTATGCGTTTTCCGGAACTAACCTATTGACGAGATGCCGAAGTGCCAGTTCCTGTTTTCTGCTGTTTTTGGTTTCAGAAATCCTAGTAACTAAATATTCTCGGAATCGGACGAAATCAACGCCCAGGTTCCTATTTTGCCCGGAAGCATCCAGAACACCCGAGAGTCGCCAGAGTGGACCCACAGGGGGGCCAGATGATAGGCCGGCGCGGCCCAGGCCCTGGCCGCGCCGCCTTATGGTGTCATCGCCCCTTCGACCTCTCGACGCCGCCTCTTCGCCTATATAAAGGTCCCGGACCTAAAACCTCGGACGAAAAAAGCCACGGTACGAGAAACCTTCCGAGCCGCCGCCATCGCCAAGCCAATATCCGGGGACAGGAGTCTCCGTTCCGGCACGCCGCCGGGCATGGAAGTGCCCCCGGAAGGCTCCTCCATCGACACCACCGCCATCTCCATCAACGCTGCTTGTCTCCCATGAGGAGGGAGTAGTTCTCCATCGAGGCTCGGGGCTGTACCGGTAGCTATGTGGTTAATCTCTCTCCTATGTGCTTCAATACAATAATCTCATGAGCTGCCTTACATGATTGAGATTCATATGATGATGCTTGTAATCTAGATGTCATTATGCTAGTCAAGTGGGTTTTACTTATGTGATCTCCGGAGACTCCTTGTCCCACGTGTGTAAAGGTGACGAGTGTGTGCACCGTGTGGGTCTCTTAGGCTATATTTCACGAAT